>NC_057809.1:544671480-544949895 GCF_018294505.1 Triticum aestivum | reverse complement strand
GTTCATTCTTTCTCTCCATGTTCGATCTCTAAGTCTCTCAACTACACAACCCCTTTTTCAACTCTGTTACCAAATGTATTTACCTCACACACCCGCCATTGCACCCCATGCCGAGCTCTCTCTCTCTCTCTCTCTCTCTCCTGCCTCTCCCTCTCACCCTCTCGCGCTAAATACATGCATTGCCTATGTAGCCCCCCCAACCTCTCGTGTGCATGCACGCACGTTGTATATCTAGGTCACTCCCTCGAGACTGTCTCACTCTTTCTTCCGCACGGCGGGCCACATTCGCTCAATCTTGCTCTCTTTATCCGAGTCTCGTTTAACCTCGTTTTCTTTCACACAAAAATGATATATCTCCCTATTCGGGCCTCGGTCGACACACTTTATACTCTCTCACGCAGATTGTCTATCTAGGTCAGTCCATCCAAGCCGTCGCCACTCTTTCGACCTCATGGTGGGCCACACTCACTCAATCTCTCTCTCGCTCTCTCTCTCTCTCTGTGTATGTCTCGATTGACCTCGCTCTTTCTCGGACAAAAACGATATATCACCATGTTTGAGCCCATTTCGACCTATTCACATTGTATACTCTCTCTCACGCACATCGTCTATCTAGGTCACTCTCTCCAACCCGTCTCACTCTTTCGATTGCATGGCGACCCTATGTGATCGGTTGACCTTACTTCCTCCCACGCACAAAATATATCTACACGTCTGTGACTGGATCATCTCTCAAGCTCTATCTTACAACCCTCACCCTTGCCAAAAAGCTCAATCGGACAATATCTCTCCAGAGCATATATATTTGTTCAATGAATGTCGGACCACACTCACTTTGTCTCTCTATCTATATGTCTCTCGATTGACCTCGCTTTCTCACACCGTATCTTCCACGCGTTGAAGCTACCACCTCTCCATCCCTCGCAAAGCCGGAGCTATTTACATTGCGAGGGGCACTCCAACCTTGGATTAATTTGTGTAGGCATTTGTTCTGGTCGGTTTAGATTATATTTTCGTAGCATTCGGCCCACAACTACTCCAAACACCGTTGCAACCCACGCAACTCCCCTAGTTGATTTCCCTCTGGCTCGGTCATCGCTCTTTCGCACGTCCTTTCTCGCCTTCAACGTCGCACCATGGTATTATTGAAAAAACTATGTTGTTCTCTTTAATATTATAAATAAGCTACAAAACTACACACCGATAGTCCACTTGGAATGGAACAAATTTCGACCCACAAATTAAAGTGCTACAAACTACACACCGAGGGCCCACATGTCATGAAACAAATTTGGACCCATATACAAATTAAAAAATAAAGGACGAGGATTGAACATGCGACCGGGCCTTCAAGCCGCACGTTAATAGGCAACATACGTAGAATAGCAATGTTTGTTGTACCCCCTTTGTTCACATAATGTTTTTATATTACCACAGCCTAATTAATGGATAACATGTAATATTATTTTTAGTACTATTCACCTTCACTTACTGGTGGATTCCATGTGTGCTCTCTCTCTCTCTCCTCCCCTTCTGTGTTTAGACACATGGGCAAACAGGAAGAACTCGCGGGCGATGTTGCCGTTGACCATATCTGGACGCGTTCACAAGTCACGGCACCAGTTTCACGTACTAGCAGCACTAGTCAGTGTGTACGTGCAATGCACGTTAATTTGGAAGTATATTAAGTGCATGCGGATATTAACTACTAGGATATTATTCGCGTGTTGTCATCTGATTAGCACTATTTTGGCATGAAATTAACTGCACGCTAAACGTGTTGAGCGCTCGACATTGAGGCAGTCTAGGTCATTGAATGACAAGGAATACATGTGGCTTGATGATGTTTTATATTTAATTTGACACGGTTCTAGCAGAACATTCAATCGATCAGACCATACATTTTGTTCAGTCTAACTCCGACTTTAAATTATACGACAATCGATATAAAATAAATGGAAATGATAAACGTTCGGATTTTAAGCATGGCAATCCGAACGTTTTTCATGGAAAATTTAGATTACGCGGCGGCGGCGGGGGCGTCTCGCGGTGGGAAGCAGCTCCTCTGCCGTGCTCTGTGTGTCGTCGGGCCACTAACTGACGGTGACGGCGGCATCTTGCGCCGTTGTTGGCGTACTTCTGGACGTTGGCCAAGCTTCAAGGAAGGCCAAAAATGTTCCGGACTTCGGAGCGAGTCAACTGGCGGGAGGAGGCGACTGGCGTTGGTGCAAGGAAGCGGTCGACGGCGGCCATCCATGCCGCTGAGGGGGGCACTGGCACCCGCGCGGGAACAGGCGATGTCAACAGCACGGCGGAGACATTCGTGTGCACGGGCACCGGCACGGGCGCACACGTTAGTGCACGCGTAGGCGCATGCGCTAGCAGGTGCACGCGCACCGGCAGGGGTGTGCGCGTCAGTGCACACGCAGGCGCAGGCACTGGCAGGTGCACGGGGATGGGCGCTGGCGCAGTCGGGGCGACGGGAGCCGGAACGGGAGCGGGGACAGGCACGGCGTCTTCCTGCAAGGCCAGTTCAATCTCGTCCCAAAGCGCCTTATGTTCTTGAGACTCCGGCTGGGTGTCTTCCTCGGGAAACTGGAACACTAAGGGTAGACCATCGTGATGCGGCATGGCATACGTTTAGGTCAGGCTAGTTGGAGGTAGACGACAGGAGAATCGGAGAGGAAGAGGCGATACCGGGTAGTGCGGGGTTGATTTTAAACTGTGGCGCTGGCGACATTAAAAGTGGGAGTAGTTGGGACGACAGTGGGCGGCGGAGCCTGGTCAAAGGGCTCGCCTCCCGGTGAGCCTGCACAGCGGTCTGCTCACACGCCTCCCTAACAGTCGGCGCAGCGGTCTGCTCGCACGCCTCCCATCGACTCACACGCTTGCTCGGACGGCACCTGCCGATGAGAAGCGGGGACTCGTGGCGGCACGTAAACGCCCATGGTTTCAATAGTGAAAGCGTTCGCCTTAACGTGACAGGTCTTTGTTCCAAAATACCTTGGCTCTTCATTTGTGCAACTTGTCATAAGCAGCTTGTCTCAAATTGAAGAAAAAACTTACGAAGTAATATTTGTGCCATATCACGTGACCATGGTTAGTTTCAAGAATTTATGCTCACTGTTGGATTTTCTTAAATTTAAGATCCAGGATTCGAAACAATATCATAACCTGTATCATGCAATAAATTTTTCAAGCCGTACATCTGTCCTGTTGTATTTCTTAAGAAAGGATTTGGTCAAACATTTTGCTTAGTTAGACTTCAGACAAGTTATATATGCAGAATAAAAGGATAATCCCTCCGTACCAGTGCATTGCCTGATATATTAACTCAAGTACTAGGAATGAACAAACGGGCTCAATTCTGTGCTCATCCTAGTGTAGTAGTAGTAGTAGTAGTAGTAGTAGTAGTAGTAGTAGTAGTAGTAGTAGTAGTAGTAGTAGTAGTAGTAGTAGTAGTAGTAGTAGTAGTAGTAGTAGTAGTAGTAGTACTAGACAATGCAGTTGACGGGTGACCTTGACGAGCGGCGACCGAGGGAATTGAACCGTGCTCGGGACGGTAGGTAACATTGTCTAGTTACTAAAGCATCCCTCTGTTGTTCACCGGTAGTCATTATGGACCGGGGACATGAGGGGAATTTCCTAGGGCTGGAATTCTGGCCGCCAGATAGTTCGACTTGAAACGCTGAGGCTCGACTGGTTGGGGTTGCCTAATGTGCGTACCACGCATGCCACCGAAGGACACGAGCCCAGTTTTTTTAGGATCAACATGAGCCAAGGTCTGGCTGGTACGCTGTTGGGTCCTACCATTCGAGAATACGAAAGGAACCTTTTAAATTGTCGAACGAATCTATGTGTATTACAATACCCGTATTTTCCTTGCAAATACTAATCTCAACGTGGTAATTGATTTATGACGAGTTGTTGAATTAGAGTGAGTTTGTGATATAGTGATCTCAATGTGGATTTCACATTTCATGGTATCCCTAGTAAGTTTTCCAATGCAAATTCAAATTTAAAAGATGAACAATATGGAGGTGAGAAAACTTTGCATGTATCAAGCATATGACCACACACACACACAGAGAGAGACACACACGCACGAACACAACAACAATCCAATAAGTATAGTGCATCTATTTTTCCAAACCGTGCATGTATGACACGAATTCAAAAATACTCCTTCTATTCCTAAATATTAGTCTTTTACAGAGTTCAATAAGTGACCACATATGGAGCAAACTGAGTGAATCTAGACTCTAAAATATGTCAATATACATCCGTATGTGCCAGTCCATTTGAAGCCTCTAAAAAGACTAATATTTAGGAACGAAGGGAGTAAAATGTAAGACATCCATGGTCCTCAGTTGAATATTTAAAATGAACATGAAACTGAAACATGAATATTAAGTCTAGTACTACAATACATGCAAATGTTGTGTTTAGGCGGAGGTATGATTGTCGGGGGTCATCCCCTCGACCTTAGATAAAATTGTGGAGCTCTGTTTAGGGTTGTTTAGATTATATTTGTCCCCACCCTCCCAACCACCGATTCGTTGTGCACCCCCACCCCTCCTCCCCAGGAGAATATCTTGTGCCCCCATACCTTAGATTCTATATGCCGATACGAGTTGCTTGGAGCTTGTAGATCTGAGATATAGCAGCTCACATGATGTGTCTTAATATTTTTGTAGGAAACCTTGATGAGTTTGAGAATTGCACACAATTTGTACAAAAACTACTTAGATGCCCTTTGATCCCATATCCAACGACCTCGAAGCTCGTATCACCGTAGCATCTAAGATGAAGGAGGACATCATATTCTCCTGTATGTAAGAATATCATGTGTTACCACACCTTAGATGCTTTGGTGATACAAGCTCTTCGGAGGCGTTGGATTTGTGACCCAACACCTCCTCGGTGGTTCGAATGGTTTTTTGCAGAAAAGCCCCAAAAGAGTCCGGCCACTACTTACAAGCACAAAGACTGCTCAGATGCCATTGGATCTCAGATCAAACGACCTCC
The DNA here is from genome assembly GCF_018294505.1 of Triticum aestivum. Classification (NCBI taxonomy): domain Eukaryota; kingdom Viridiplantae; phylum Streptophyta; class Magnoliopsida; order Poales; family Poaceae; genus Triticum; species Triticum aestivum. The sequence goes on along the minus strand of NC_057809.1, from coordinate 544,944,867 downwards.
AAGCTCGTATCACCGTAACATCCAAGCTGCGATAGCACCTTATGTTTTCTTGCACGGGAGAGTATGAGGTGCTCCCGCATCGTAGATTCTATGGTGATACGAGTTCACTGAGATCTAATGGCCCACAATAGGAGGTTTGAATGTTTTTGCAATATACGGCTGATAGAGTTTGGGAAATGCACAGAAAGTACAAGTACTACGCATGTGCCATCTGATCACTGATCATACGACCTGGATGCTCATATCACCATAGTGGGTAATTAAGCTACGGGGAGCACCTAATATGAGCATCGGGGAGCCGTTGGATCGAAGATGCAGCGGCACACACGAGGCCTAAATGTTTTATTTGCAAAAAAACCTTTGGAGAGTTTGGAAATTGCGCATAATTACAAAGACTACTCCCAAGCCATTGGATCTCACTTCCAACGGTGTAAAAACTCGTATCACCATAGTATCTAAGCTGCGGGGTGGATGTGATATTCTATGCCAGTGTCATTTTTGTTCGTAAACTTGCAAAATACGTGTAACTCATGCCGTTACTTGTCTAACCGCGCAAAGTGTTTGTTCAAATAAACCATCCTAGACTGAGATATCGAAACAACACACGGGGGTCTCACTTGTCATTAATCAAACTTGGACCTAAAACTAACAAATCTGAAAGACGAGATTCGAACTAGCAACCTGGACTACAAAGCGTAAGTCGATAGCCTGAAAAAATGAACGGTTGTTGGCTTTGTCCCATGACTTGATTTTATACAGTACTCGCATTGAGTAGAGTAGAGGGAGTGCCTCGTCAACACGTGCATGACCGTTGTCTCACTTACTGGTGGGTCCCAGGTCTGCGATCTCAATCTCTCTTCTCTCCATCGTCTAACCTTTGCACGGGCACACACGAAGAGCGGCGCTAGCTTGCCGTGGTGTTAATACAACTAAAAAAGCTTGGAAAATAGAAGAATCACCTAGAACAAGAGACGTTGTGGCTGGTCGAGACAGAGCTAACCACATCTATCCTCTGTGCCACGTTTGCATGATGAAGCTGTGTGGCGAGTGGAGTGTTTTCGACCGACTGGCTGGGTCCCGAGGTCGAACCATAGGTACTACGTCTGATACAGCATATTTTTACACGCACATTTTTCCTCCGTGCCGACACGTGGCACACCCTACCACGCGGTTTTGGGGTCCTCCCGGGTGGTACACGCATATATTCTTCCTGACGTGGGACGCCCTACCGCGCATTTTCTGGGTCCTCCTCGGTCTTAGCACTGAAGCAAGTAAATGAGTCGTCAAATCACGAAAGACCACCTTTCCCGCCGAGTACATCAGTGAAGCACGGTGGCTAGAGTTCGACCGATTAGCTAGGCTGCCGCGACATTTGTTTTTTCACCCCTTTTTTTATCTACTTGCCGGCGGGTAAACTTAAATATCCACCACGGCGTTTCTCTGGTGTTTGGGTGCGGTAGCAGGCGCGGCAGCAATTAGTCACGATGAATCCGCGTGTAAAAACCCACTACTCCCTGATGTGAGAAGTCGTCGACTGGTGTTTTACCGTGGTGAAAACCAAAAGATTCCCCGCTCCCTCCGCCTTCCCGTAGATTGCATTGCCTTTCAGCCATTTCGCCCCCTTTGCTTCCTCTCCCCATTGCTTCTACCTGGTGCCATGGCGGCGCAGCAAATCACGGAGTCCGAGGTGAGGTGCCTGACACTGGCGCCCGTCGACCGGGAGCGGGCGGTTGCACCCTGCATCACCAACGTCGTGCGCCTAAGAAGCAGAGGGACTTCGGTGGTGTTTAGGCGCCCTCTGCATGGGCATGTCCATGTCTCGGCGCAACATGACTGTTGGATCAAACTCAGACGGTGCAGATCAGTCACTGTAGCACAAAGCGTGTGGGTGTGTTTGGTTGCATTCTCATCTCAATATAGTTGTTTCCTCTTCGTGTATTTTTGTCAACCTACTAGTGTGGACTCATGCACCCTTCATGCACTCTGCCAAACACCCAAAAGTGGGTCGAGAAGGGAACTTTTGCTCCCATCCCGTGCACCCTTCATACACCCTGCCTAACATTATTCGTGCTTCATATGGATCATGTTTCGTGGAGTACTGTAGCATCATACTCTCCGTGCGATGTGGACCTAGTTCTGTTAACATTGATCTCACCGTTCATTCTCGATCGGACAGTTGAAAAAGTGGTACTATGTTACATATAGGAGTAGTTGACATGCGCACAACATCATTTGTTATTGTCATATCTTACTACACTAGCAACAAGATTGTGTAGTACTGACGTATGAACCACTGCACATGCCTAGTAGTAGGAGCATTGTGTATGTTCAAGTGACTGCTGTGTTTCGCACTCCTCCATCGTAAGAGTGGAAACGCTTGTTGTAATCATTTTTCTCTTTAGAAAAATAGTGGACACGCTCTACCGTGCGGATCCTCCTCCAGCCATGCACTAAATTACTCACTTTCACCGACGTGTGGGACAGCCAACACCTGGGTCCACCAGCCATGCACTAAATTACTCTGTAGTAGAGTGACGGTAGACTACCCCGATCGAATCGCCGCAGTAATGCCCAATGAGCCGTCAAATCACAAAACCCCCTCATTTCCAGCAGTAAGTTGGACGGACGAAGCAACCATCATTTCACTCTTCTCTCTCAGCTTCCTCTCTTGAAGAAAACCCCCACTCGCTTCGCTTCTCCCTCATCTCGCTCCTCCTTTCACTCTTCTCTCTCAGCTTCCTCTCTTGGATGGACGCCGGAGCACCGGCCGACGTGATGTCTATGGCTCTGGCCAAAACCCTCGAGGCTCATGGTACGAAGAAGCGCAAGCACCCCGCTGAGACTACCGCAGACAAGCTCAAAGCCATCGCCCTGTCCAAGCCCCCCTCTCCGGGATCCCTCATTAAGCAAGTCCAGGTAATGTCTCTTGTTGATGATCTTTTTCTCGATCTTGATCATGTTTTTCATCTAACACGCAGTACTAGTACTGGTAGTACAACTTTCTTCGTGATCTTGCATGTGATTTTAGTGTGCCAAATGACGGTTCTAAATTCCTCTTTTGACCAAAACATGCGAGAGGTTGACACTGATTTCTTATAGACTACTTTCAACTACTCCCTCTGTCCCAACTTTCTTGTCTTAGATTTGTCTAGATACGGATGTATCTAATACTAAAATGTGACTTGATACATCCGTATCTAGACAAATCTAAGACAAGAATTTTGGGACAGAGGGAGTACTTTATGAACATCAATGCTACCTTTTAAGAGGGTATATTTGCCTCAGTAACTTGTGTTATGGATATTGCATGTAATCCCTCTGCTCTCATGCCTTTGAAGACATGTTCTAGTGTCTTTGTTCACTCATTTCTGTGCGTGTATGTAGTCATATATGGAGTATAATATCGAAAATCATCTTATATTTCTGAACGGAGGTAGTAACAAAATATGGTTTCTGTTTGAATTAGAACCAGGTCCGCGGTGGAGATGAAGTTCTCAAAGTCATGCCTTGTGAACTGGAAGACCTGATGATGAGTTCTACTGTTGAACTATCGAGCTGCTGTGTCCTTGTCGCCACATGTCCTGAACTAGTGTTTTCCTGTAGCATTGTTGTCAGGCGTGTTCTCGAGGTTGTACTTGACCGCAACAATTTCTTGGTTCTGCCTTCGATTACGAATGGTGTGGTTCTTGTAAAGCTTCCCAACAAATCTGATGCGACCTATCTTCATCATCATGTTTATGAGTGGAAAGACCACTCTGTTAGGTTCTCCAAGGTTGACAAGATGGTGATGGTGCATGTAGACATCTCACACGAAGTCCATGGCCTGGCCAGTTATGCGGGGTTTGTTGGGGAACGTAGCAATAATTCAAAATTTTCCTACGTGTCACCAAGATCAATCTATGGAGTCATCTAGCAACGAGGGAGGAGTGGATCTACATACCCTTGTAGATCGCGCGCGGAAGCGTTCAAGAGAACGGGGTTGATGGAGTCGTACTTGCCTTGATCCAAATCACCGATGATCCTAGCGCCGAACGGACGGCACCTCCGCGTTCAATACACGTACGGAGCAGCAACGTCTCCTCCTTCTTGATCCAGCAAGGGGGGAGGAGAGGTTGATGGAGATCCAGCAGCACGACGGCGTGGTGGTGGAAGTAGCAGGATTCCAACAGGGCTTCGCCAAGCGCTGCGGGAGGAGGGAGATGTGTCATGGGAGGGAGAGGGAGGCGCCAGGGCTTAGGTGCAGCTGCCCTCCCTTCCCCCCACTATATATAGGGCCAAGGGAGAGGGGGGCACAACCTTGGCCCTTCCTCCAAGGAAGGGTGCGGCCAGGGAGGAGTCCATCCTCCCCAAGGCACCTAGGAGGTGCCTTCCCCCTTAAGGACTCTTCCTTTACCTTATCTCTTGGTGCATGGGCCTCTTGGGGCTGGTGCCCTTGGCCCATATAGGCCAAGGCGCACACCCCTACAGCCCATGTGGCCCCCGGGGCAGGTGGACCCCCTTGGTGGACCCTCGGACCCCTTTCGGCACTCCCGGTACAATACCGATAATGCGCGAAACTTTTCCGGCGACCAAAACAAGACTTCCCATATATAAATCTTTACCTCCGAACCATTCTAGAACTCCTCGTGACGTCCAGGATCTCATCCGGGACTCCGAAAAACTTTCGGGTTACCGCATACTAATATCTCTATAACCCTAGCGTCACCGAACGTTAAGTGTGTAGACCCTACGGGTTCGGGAGACACGTAGACATGACCGAGACGACTCTCCGGCCAATAACCAACAGCGGGATCTGGATACCCATGTTGGCTCCCACATGCTCCTCGATGATCTCATCAGATGAATCACGATGTCAAGGATTCAATCAATCCCGTATTCAATTCCCTTTGTCTAGCGGTATTGTACTTGCCCGAGATTCGATCGTCGGTATCTCGATACCTTGTTCAATCTCGTTACCGGCAAGTCTCTTTTACTCGTTCCGTAACACATCATCCCGTGATCAACTCCTTGATCACATTGTGCACATTATGATGATGTCCTACCGAGTGGGCCCAGAGATACCTCTCCATCACACGGAGTGACAAATCCCAGTCTCGATTCGTGCCAACCCAACAGACACTTTCGGAGATACCTGTAGTGTACCTTTATAGCCACCCAGTTACGTTGTGACGTTTGGCACACCCAAAGTATTCCTACGGTATCCAGGAGTTGCACAATCTCATGGTCTAAGGAAATGATACTTGACATTAGAAAAGCTTTAGCATATGAACTACACGATCTTTGTGCTAGGCTTAGGATTGGGTCTTGTCCATCACATCATTCTCCCAATGATGTGATCCCGTTATCAATGACATCTAATGTCCATGGTCAGGAAGCTGTAACCATCTATTGATCAACGAGCTAGTCAACCAGAGGCTTACTAGGGACATGGTGTTGTCTATGTATCCACACATGTATCTGAGTTTCCTATCAATACAATTCTAGCATGGATAATAAACGATTATCATGAACAAGGAAATATAATAATAATCAATTTATTATTGCCTCTAGGGCATATTTCCAACAGTCTCCCACTTGCACTAGAGTCAATAATCTAGTTCACATCGCCATGTGATTAACACTCACAGGCCACATCGCCATGTGACCAACATCCAAGAGTTTACTAGTGTCACTAAACTAGTTCACATCATCATGTGATTAAGACTCAATGAGTTCTGGGTTTGATCATGTTTTGCTTGTGAGAGAGGTTTTAGTCAAGGGGTCTGCAACAATGAGATCCGTATGTACTTTGCAAATCTCTAGGTCATATTATAAATGTTGCTTCCACGTTCCACTTGGAGCTATTCCAAATGGTTGCTCCACTATACGTATCCGGTTTGCTACTCAGAGTCATTCGGATAGGTGTTAAAGCTTGCATCGATGTAACCCTTTACGCCGAACTCTTTATCACCTCCATAATCGAGAAACATGTCCTTATTACTCCAAGGACAATTTTGACCGCTATCTAGTGATCCACTCCTGGATCACCTTTGTACCCTCTTGCCAGACATGTGGCAAGGCACACATCAGGTGCGGTAGTCAGCATGGCATACCGTATAGAGCCTATGACAAAAGCATAGGGGACGACATTCGTCCTTTCTCTTTCTTCTGTCGTGGTCGAGCTTTAAGTCTTAACTTCATACCTTACAACTCAGGCAAGAACTCCTTGTTTGACTGATCCATCTTGAACACCTTCAAGATCACGTCAAGGTATGTGCTCATTTGAAAGTACCATTAAGCATTTTGATCTATCCTTATAGATCTTGATGCTCAACCTTCAAGTAGCTTAATCCAGGCTTTCCATTGAAAAACACTTTTCAAATAACTCTGCATGCTTTCTAGAAATTCTACATCATTTCCGATCAACAACATGTTAACAACACATACTCATCGGAAATTCTATAGTGCTCCCACTCACTTCTTTGGAAATATAAGTTTCTCATAAACTTTGTATACACCCAAAATCTTTGATCATCTCATCAAAGCATACATTCCAACTCCGAGATGCTTACTCCAGTCCTTAGAAGGATTGCTGGAGCTTTGCATACTTATTAGCATCTTTCAGGATTGACAAAACCTTCCGGTTGTATCACATACAACCTTTCCTCAAGAAAATCGTCGAGGACACAATGTTTTGACATCCTATCTGCAAGATTTCATAAATAATGCAGTAATCGCTAATCTAATTCCAACAGACTCTTAGCATCGCTACGAGTGAGAAAGTCTCATCATAGTCAACTCCTTGAACTTGTCGGAAAAAATCTTAACGATAAGTCGAGCTTTCTTAATGGTGATACCTACCATCATTGTCCGTATTCCTTTTAAAATCCATCTGTACTCAATAGCCTTACGACCATCGAGCCGTTCTGCCAAAGTCTACACTTTGTTTTCATACATGGATCCTCTCTCGGATTTTATGGCCTCGAGCCATTTATCGGAATCCGGGCCCACCATCGCTTCTCCATAGCTCGTAGGTTCATTGTTGTCTAGCAACATGACTTCCAAGACAGGATTACGTACCACTCTGAAGTAGTACGCATCCTTGTCATCCTACGAGGTTTGGGAGTGACTTGATCCGAAGTCTCATGATCAATATCATAAGCTTCCACTTCAATTGGTGCGGGTGCCACAGGAACAACTCTTTGTGCCCTGCTATACACTAGTTGAAGTGACGGTTCAATAACCTCAAGTCTCCACCATCCTCCCACTCAATTCCTTCGAGAGAAACTTTTCCTCGAGAAAGGACCCGATTCTAGAAACAATCCCTTATTGCTTTCGGATCTGAGACAGGAGGTATACCCAACTGTTTTGGGTGTCCTATGAAGATGCATTTATCCGCTTTGGGTTCGAGCTTATGAGCCTGAAACTTTTTCACATAAGTGTCGCAGCCCCAAACTTTTAAGAAATGACAGCTTAGGTTTCTCTAAACCATAGTTCATACGGTGTCATCTCATCGGAATTACGTGGTGCCCTATTTAAAGTAAATGTGGTTGTCTCTAATGCCTAACCCATAAACTATCGGGGTAATTCGATAAGAGACATCATGGTATGCATCATATCCAATAGGGTGCAGTTATGATGTTCGGACACACCATCACACTATGGTGTTCCAGGCTGTATTAGTTGTGAAACAATTTCCACAATGTCTTAATTCTGTGCCAAACTCGTAATTCAGATATTCATCTCTATGATCATATCATAGATCTTTTATCCTCTTGTCACGACGATCTTTCAACTTCACCCTGAAATTACTTGAACCTTTCAATAATTCATCGAGTAAATATACTCAACATCTACTCAAATCATCTGTGAAGTAAGAACATAACGATATCCACTACATGCCTCAGCACTCATTGGACTGCACACATCAAAATGTATTACTTCCAACAAGTTGCTTTCTAGTTCCATTTTACTGAAAACGAGGCTTTCAGTCATCTTGCCCATGTGGTATGATTTGCATGTCTCAAGTGATTCAAAATCAAGTGAGTCCAAACGGTCCATTTGCATGGAGTTTCTTCATGCATATACACCAATAGACATGGTTCGCATGTCTCAAACTTTTCAAAAACGAGTGAGCCCAAAGATCTATCAACATGGAGCTTCTTCATGCGTTTTATACCGATATGACTTACGTGGCAGTGCCACAAGTAGGTGGTACTATCATCACTATCTTATATCTTTTGGCATGAACATGTGTATCACTACGATCGAGATTCAATAAACCATTCATTTTAGGTGCAAGACCATTGAAGGTATTATTCAAATAAACAGAGTAACCATTATTCTCCTTAAATGAATAACTGTATTGCGATTGACATAATCCAATCATGTCTATGCTCAACGCAAACACCAATCTTGATGGTAGAGGGAGCGTACGATATTTGATCAACCTTGGAAATACTTCCAACACATATTGTCATCTCACCTTTTAGCTAGTCTCCGTTTATTCCGTAGCTTTTATTTCGAGTTACTAACACTTAGTAACCGAACCGGTATCTAATACCCTGGTGCTACTAGGAGTACTAGTAAAGTACACATTAACACAATGTATATCCAATATACTTCTACCGACCTTGCCAGCCTTCTCATCTACCAAGTATCTAGGGTAATTCTGCTCCAGTGGCTGTTCCCCTTATTACAGAAGCACTTAGTCTCGGGTTTGGATTCAACTTTGGATTTCTTCATTAGAGCAGCAGCTGATTTTCCGTTTCATGAAGTATCCCTTCTTGCCCTTGCCCTTCTTGAAACTAGTGGTTTCACCAACCATTAACAATTGATGCTCCTTCTTGATTTCTACTTTTGTGGTGTCAAACATCGCGAATATCTCAAGGATCATCATATATGTCCCTGATATATTATAGTTCATCATGAAGCTCTAGCAGCTTGGTGGTAATGACTTCGGAGAACCATCACTGTTTCATCTGGAAGATCAACTCCCACTCGATTCAAGCGATTGTTGTACTCAGACAATCTGAGCACAAGTTCAACAATTGAGCTTTTCTCCCTTAGTTTGCAGGCTAAGAAAATCGTCGGAGGTCTTATACCTCTTGACATGGGCACGAGCCTGAAATCCCAATTTCAGCCCTCGAAACATCTCATATGTTTCGCGACGTTTCAAAAATGTCTTCGATGCCTCAACTCTAAGCCGTTTAACTGAACTATCACGTAGCTATCAAAATGTGTATGTCAGATGTTCGCAACATCCACAGACAACGTTCGAGGTTCAGCACACTGAGCGGTGCATTAAGGACATAAGCCTTCTATGAAGCAATGAGGACAATCCTCAGTTTACGAACCTAGTCCGCATAATTGCTACTATCAACTTTCAACTAAATTTTCTCTAGGAACATATCTAAACAGTAGAACTAAAGCGCGAGCTATGACATCATTTGCGAAGACCTTTTGACTATGTTCAGGATAATTAAGTTCATCTTATGAACTCCCACTCAGATAGACATCCCTCTAGTCATCTAAGTGATTACATGATCCGAGTCAACTAGGCCGTGTCCGATCATCACGTGAGACGGACTAGTCAACATCGGTGAACATCTTCATGTTGATCGTATCTACTATACGACTCATGCTCGACCTTTCGGTCTCTTGTGTTCCGAGGCCATGTCTGTACATGCTAGGCTCGTCAAGTCAACCTAAGTGTTTCGCGTGTGTAAATCTGTCTTACACCCATTGTATGTGAACTTTAGAATCTATCACACCCGATCATCACGTGGTGCTTCGAAACAATGAACTATCGCAACGGTGCACAGTTAGGGGAAACACTTTCTTGAAATTATTATGAGGGATCATCTTATTTACTACCGTCGTTCTAAGTAAACAAGATGCAAAAACATGATAAACATCACATGCAATCAAATAACAGTGACATGATATGGCCAATATCATATAGCTCCTTTGATCTCCATCTTGGGGCTCCATGATCATCTTGTCACCGGCATGACACCATGATCTCCATCATCATGATCTCCATCATCATGTCTCCATGAAGTTGCTCGCCAACTATTAATTCTACTACTATGGCTACCGGTTAGAAATAAAGTAAAGTAATTACATGGCGTTGTTCAATGACACGCAGGTCATACAATAAATAAAGACAACTCCTATGGCTCCTGCCGGTTGTCATACTCATCGACATGCAAGTCGTGATTCCTATTACAAGAACATGATCAATCTCATACATCACATATCATTCATCACATTCCTTTTGGCCATATCACATCACATAGCATACCCCGCAAAAACAAGTTAGACGTCCTCTAATTGTTGTTTGCATGTTTTACGTGGCTGCTATGGGTTTCTAGCAAGAACGTTTCTTACCTACGCAAAAACCACAACGTGATATGCCAATTGCTATTTATAAGGACCCTTTTCATCGAATCCGATCCGACTAAAGTGGGAGAGACAGACACCTGCTAGCCACCTTATGCAACTAGTGCATGTCAGTCGGTGGAACCAGTCTCACGTAAGAGTACGTGTAAGGTCGGTCCGGGCCGCTTCATCCCATAATGCCACCGAATCAAGATAAGACTAGTAACGGCAAGTAAATTGATAAAATCGACGCCACAACTACTTTGTGTTCTACTCGTGCATAGAAACTACGCATAGACCTAGCTCATGATGCCACTGTTGGGGAACGTAGCAATAATTCAAAATTTTCCTACGTGTCACCAAGATCAATCTAAGGAGTCATCTAGCAACGAGGGAGGAGTGGATCTACATACCATTGTAGATCGCGCGCGGAAGCGTTCAAGAGAACGGGGTTGATGGAGTCGTACTCGTCGTGAACCAAATCACCGATGATCCTAGCGCCGAACGGACGGCACCTCTGCGTTCAACACACGTACGGAGCATCGACATCTCCTCCTTCTTGATCCAGCAAGGGGGGAGGAGAGGTTGATGGAGATCCAGCAGCACGACGGCGTGGTGGTGGAAGTAGCGGGATTCCAACAGGGCTTCGCCAAGTGCTGCAGGAGGAGGGAGATGTGTCATGGGAGGGAGAGGGAGGCGCTAGGGCTTAGGTGCGGCTGCCCTCCCTTCCGCCTACTATATATAGGGCCAAGGGAGAGGGGGGGCACAGCCTTGGCCCTTCCTCCAAGGAAGGGTGCGGCCAGGGAGGAGTCCATCCTCCCCAAGGCACCTAGGAGGTGCCTTCCCCCTTAAGGACTCTTCCTTTCCCTTATCTCTTGGCGCATGGGCCTCTTGGGGCTGGTGCCCTTGGCCCATATAGGCCAAGGCGCACACCCCTACAGCCCATGTGGCCCCCGGGGCAGGTGGACCCCCTTGGTGGACCCCGGACCCCTTTCGGCACTCCCGGTACAATATCGATAATGCGCGAAACTTTTCCGGCGACCAAAACAAGACTTCCCATATATAAATCTTTACCTCCGCACCATTCCGGAACTCCTCGTGACGTCCGAGATCTCATCTGGGACTCCGAACAACTTTCGGGTTACCGCATACTAATATGTCTATAACCCTAGCGTCACCGAACCTTAAGTGTGTAGACCCTACGGGTTCGGGAGACACGTAGACATGACCGAGACGACTATCCGGCCAATAACCAATAGCGGGATCTAGATACCCATGTTGGCTCCCACATGCTCCTCGATGATCTCATCGGATGAACCACGATGTCGAGGATTCAATCAATCCCGTATACAATTCCCTTTGTCTAGCGGTATTGTACTTGCCCGAGATTCGATCGTCGGTATCCCGATACCTTGTTCAATCTCGTTACTGGCAAGTCTCTTTTACTCGTTCCGTAACACATCATCCCGTGATCAACTCCTTGATCACGTTGTGCACATTATGATGATGTCCTACCGAGTGGGCCCAGAGATACCTCTCCGTCACACGGAGTGACAAATCCCAGTCTCGATTCATGCCAACCCAACAGACACTTTCGGAGATACCTGTAGTGTACCTTTATAGCCACCCAGTTACGTTGTGACGTTTGGCACACCCAAAGTATTCCTACGGTATCCGGGAGTTGCACAATCTCATGGTCTAAGGAAATGATACTTGACATTAGAAAAGCTTTAGCATACGAACTACACGATCTTTGTGCTAGGCTTAGGATTGGGTCTTGTCCATCACATCATTCTCCCAATGATGTGATCCCGTTATCAATGACATCTAATGTCCATGGTCAGGAAGCTGTAACCATCTATTGATCAACGAGCTAGTCAACCAGAGGCTTACTAGGGACATGGTGTTGTCTATGTATCCACACATGTATCTGAGTTTCCTATCAATACAATTCTAGCATGGATAATAAACGATTATCATGAACAAGGAAATATAATAATAATCAATTTATTATTGCCTCTAGGGCATATTTCCAACAGGGTTCATCCCGTAGGTCGGTGGCAAGAAATAGTCTGCAGAGTTTAGTTAGTGCAACTTTGCTTGTGTGTAGTAAGTACTATTGTTGAGTACTTGATTTGTGTTTGTGAACCCTGTATTGTTTATTAGTACTGCCGCTTTTGGTGTGTGGTCAGTCCTGAGAACGGTCTATGTTAATGTCTGTCCACTCAATTCAGCCTGTATATTTTGAAGTATCCAGATCATATTTTTTGTGAGGACGGTTTATCAATTATGGTTACACACCAATATATGTATGCATTGCAGGGTTTATCGCAACCACCAGGATTTCCAGTCCCATGGATGTTTGGTCCATACGATTTGTCACGACCTTTGAACTGTCCTGCTTGTGGGAGTAGGCGAGGCCCCTGCATGCCACATGTAGTTGGACGATCAATCTTCTGTTTAGTACTTTAACATAGTGATTTCCTGGTAAGGATTCACTCGTGTCGCATCATGTAAATCTTATTGATTTAATGTCATGTTTTCTTTCTTTTCCTACAATTTTACGATGCAGGTTTTGCCATGTGACATTCATCATATAATAAACCGTTTGTTTTGCTCTACGATGGCTATTTTTGCAGGTTTCACTTCTTATGTCATGTCAGTAACGAAGGCACTGTCCATCACTTATATTACTGAAAAAATTGGATCAGTCTGTTGTCTGAGTACAAGCTGAATCCCTATGATGAACTGCAGTTTGTTCTAACAAAAACGCCACAATTAGTCCTTCTCGCGTTTAAAAGAAATGAAGAAAAAACTGGATCACGGCCATGGATCCTAGTCAAGTTAGAAAGCTGATCATAGCAGACCAGACACGATCGCCGCTGTCTTGCGCAGATCGAGCATCGGCAGTTGCTCTAGCACTGACAGTGGCAGAAGCTCAGTCTGATCCAGCTGAGGATTGGGCACCGACCGCGTCAGCGGATCAGTCTGATCTACCAGAGGATCAGGCATCGACACCGGCACCTGCTCCGACACCGGCACTAGCTCTACAAGGAGCACCATCTCCGGCAGTAGCAGCGGCTTCGGCACCTGCACCAACACTTGCACTTGCATCTGCTCCGGCCCGTGCAGTTGCACGGCAACAGACTGGGCTGCAGTTTGCACTTCATATACCAAAGTCCTTACAAAAACCGACATGTCCACCTTCTAGGTAAGCATTGGCCGCCCAAGTGCTTCGTTCTTTTTTCTTTCCATGTTGTTTCACATAATTCACTATGTTGATCTAACTGTTTGGGTATGTCTTCTTGTTTGCAAACAGAGAATTCCTATAGCAACGAGGGAGTCGTTCAACAATCCGGGTGACCGCGGCCAAGTTTCTCTTACCATGCGCAACCTTGGTGTGAATGAACCTGCTCAATATATCGTAAGTACAAAGGATGGTCACATGATGATTGATGCTAAAGGATGGTCAAGGTTCAAATCTAAATCATATCTTGCGGTAGGGGATGATGTCAAAATCGAACTTTCTCGGCAAGGAGAGCTAGTCCAAATCAACTTTTAAATTCTTCAGTAGCAGCACACAACTGCCGAACTGATCTATCCTCCGAGAGATTTTGATGTAATAATCTGGCAGGGTGAAACAAGTGTCTTGTGTGTATAAGTAGTACGACATTATTATTTATCACATGGTATATCATTGAGAGAATTGCAACTCTGATTGCTGGTTAGGAACTGTCGTTCGATTTCATTCCAACAGTTGTCGTGCTTTATTCAAATTTGTGTATTCGCCTTGCGACAGCATCTAAAACCAGCGCCGTAGCGATCGCTTGCAATATGAAAAGTGCTGAGGTAGAACACATGGGCCCCCAAACATGCAGGGTCGGCCTGCGGCCCAAAGTCCAGAACCGTGAGCCTATCTGAGTATTATATTCTCAGCTGAACCCCATAAAAAAAGCTAAACCCCCATAATGCCCGTGCGTTGCAGAGGGAGTATATTTCTCGGCAAGGTGAGCCTGTGATATAAAAGATTTGTATATTTCTTTACAGAGGGAGTATCTCTCTGTCAAAAAATATATTTATGTGTAACTAGTTACTCCTGTCTTTCTACTTTCTTTCGCTGATATGTGGGGCAACCGACAACGGGGTCCACGTGCCATATGCACAAATTAGAGTGCACAACTTCACGGTAGACACACCCCAGTCGTAGCGCCGCAGTAATGCCTAATGAGCCGTCAAATCACAACCCCCCATTTCCAGCTTTAGCAGTAAGCTGGACGGACGAAGCGGCAATATTTCACTGGGCCTGAATCCCCTTCTCCCTCGTCTGCTTGTTCAGAGAAAACCCCCTCTCGGTGATTGCATAGGGTTTTCTCATGGAGAACCAGGTACGAATTCTTCATCCATCCCCGATAAATCCGAGTCCCTTGGTCGCAGGTAATCCTAGGATGGCAGCCGCCGCCGTTGATGCATTTTTCTTCCTACTGAATCTAGTGTGTTTCATTTGCAGTGCCCAAAGTGCGAGTACCCTACAGGTTTCTACGCCCTCGGCGAGACGCCACACTTGTTCCTTCTCATCCTAACACAACATTTTGAAACATGCACAATATGTTCCTAGAATCCTCTTTCTATCCGGGAGGGTGGGGTTTTTTTGAACATGTTGTGTTCTCATATTATTTTTCCTGCAGTGTATTATTTGCTCTGCCAGAACACATGTACTCAAGATGCTCGGCCTTGCCATAACTGAATACACTAGTTTAATGGTCACAGTGAAGACAAGCCATGGATATAAGTTCTGAGTTGGGTTCATAAACCAAGAAGATCGCTGCTTTTTTATGGCCAAACTTGGATAAACTTTCTCAAGTGTTACACACTAAAAGTTGGCGCACGAATGTTGATGGAAATAGCAGAACCTGGTCTCATCTTCACTGTGATCTTCCACCCCGACGTTATTCCAATTGTTCATCCATGTTAGCTTTGTATTTGGTTCTTGCTTGTTGCCTTGATTACTTCTTAATCCACCTATTCTGTCTAACTAATCACAATTTAACTTTAGAAGTAGCAATGAATCTCTCACGAAGATGCTACTTCTAACTAATATTTTCTTATAATTGGTGGCACGTGTAGGTTTTTTTAGAGTTAAGCAGTCTGCTCGTTTGTTACTCTGTAATAACTCGACTGTTACTAATGGCACTGAAGTTGACTGGATCAACATCCACAAGTTCCTACACTTTATTGATCGTCTTGAGGTCCTTGTGGGGCGTTTCAATGGTGGAAGGCCACGTGGGATATGTGTGTCACTGCTGCACTCGTTGAACAGGTCCAACTGTTTCGAGAAACTTATGGTACGAGTTGTTTTCTGTTATATATGTTGTTCATAAACTATTGCTTATACACAGTTTTACAGCTGTGATCTTCTTGAAACAGGAACTGTCGAGTTCTATTGTTCCTATACAGATGCCTGACCATGGTCGGGTTAGACTTGCGCTTGGTCACAACATGATGTTTATGTCGACCTACTCAATTCCCCTTGGAGGTGAAAAGATACTTATTCATGGGTGGTTTCAAATAATGAAGGCCCGTCCATCTTGGAGAATAGGACAGAAGATTATGTTCATGCTTTTCCATGGCTCTAAAGTGAATATCCTGTTTATTGACCATGTTGCGAGATGAAGCCGCTTTCAGAAGGTTGTGGATGCGCGAGGTGGCGCATGGGCCTTGTCCTGGAGCTTGGCGGCCTCACCCTTGGTTAACTGTAGGCAAAGTAGCCCTGTTCGAGGCGTGCTTTGTACGATTGAACCTGTATAAGTACTCATACTGCTTTCAACTTTGGTTGTTAAGTGCCCCTGCTGGTTTCAGTTAAGGTTGTTAAGTACTCCTGCTGCTTTTAGAGTCTGTCGTGTTTCTTCAGTCCTGTCTTCCTCCAGGCGCCAAAACCAAACCAGCGCCAGCGGGGCCGCCTGCTTCCGCCTCCCACGGCTGGTTGCGCCTCAGGCACGCATCGCCACCCCACCATCTCCAAAATCGTTAATGTCGCGTCCTCCGCGCACTTTGGTGCGCTCGCCACGGTGCCGACCTCTCGCGTTCTCAACATGGTCAACAAACAACAGGAATCGACAGAAGTACGTGGAGAGGATGACTGACGGTGTCCTGGACTAGGGGGTACTCACCACATCGTCTCCCGATCTATTAGATTGGGCCGAGGACCCCCGTGGCCATATACTCATGGGCCAGTTCGGACGGCTACCAGATACAAGGAAGATTCCACAAGACTTGGCGATCAAGACAAAGACTTCTCCCCACCGGCGTATTCGGCTAGGACTCTTGTTATCCTAGGCCTCTAGTGCATTATACAAACCAAGGCCAGGCTAGTCGATAGATATACAATATATATAACAATCATACCATATGCTAGCTTCTAGGGTTTAGCCTCTCTGATCTCGTGGTAGATCAACTCTTGTACTACCCATATCATCAATATTAATCAAGCAGGACGTAGGGTTTTACCTCCATCAAGAGGGCCCGAACCTGGGTAAAACTTTGTGTCCCCTGCCTCCTGTTACCATCGATCCTAGACGCACAGTTCGGGACCCCCTACCCGAGATCCGCCGGTTTTGACACCGACATTGGTGCTTTCATTGAGAGTTCCGCTGTGTGATCGACAAAAGGATCGATGGCTCGCCTGCAGATCAACTGCGACTTCGGCATCTTTGTCACCAGCTCGACTGGTCACCTTGGTTCGATGAAGAATTTCGCACCGTGTTCGGATCACCATGTCCAGACGAGGGCCTTCATCAAACATCAACTCCGATCTCTATGAAGATCACGGAGGAATCATGTATGGAGCTCGGGGGCTCAACATCAACATTGCCCTCAAGCGACCGTGCTGTTTTTCTGGACAGCGAACTCGTATCTGCCACCACCACCTCCTCGAGTATCGCTTTAACGATCGCTTTGGTGGAATTGTGCGGAATTGAGTCTACAACAACCCTGGAAAATTTCGTCAAGTTCCGATGGAGTAATCTCTAGCAATCCACGATATACCGGAGCCCTGTCAAATCTGGACGGGAATTTGGATGAGTTTAGGACGTGGTGTCCAGCTTCTAGCTCGGACGTCCTTTGCAAGATCCAACCGTTGATCAGCTGCGGAATTCCTATATCTACCACCTCTCAAAATTTCGGCTCGATCCGACGGTCCAAACTCCGGGAACCTTCCGATTAGTGCATCACTTTTCGGATCTGTTTTCTGCACGAAAATGAATCCGACCCGAGTTCATCTTTTTTATGAACAGGATTTCGGACATCCCTTTTGAAGGAAATTTTGTATGGGGTATTTTTTTGTTCCCGAACACATCCCACTAACTGTAAGATCTTTTGAACATGATCTTCAACATCATGCTGGTGTCAAACCAGTCCGGCAATATTACTCCACGGCTGCCGACCTGCGCTAGACACGGCATCACTTTGTTGAGCCGAGCTCAACTTCTTCGGATCATCATCTCGGCAAGCCGAACAAGAGCCTAGCATCGCGAAGGATAAATCATCACCAACATCGCCGCCCCACGGATTACACGGAGCAGGCATACCGGCATCGCCGCATGGTCGCTTCATCAAGCCGGCATCAACCACGTCACGACCTGCATCGATAGGGCCGCACTATTGCTTCTTCAAGCTAGTGTCCATCACGCCGACCTACTTCGACTCATCGGCTGACATTGAGGCTTCGACATCTCGGCTGGACCGGGGGCTTCGCCATCTCTTCATCAACCTACTCCGGACACTTCGGTGTCACTAGCCGACCAGCTCCGTCACGTTAGCTGGGCCGAGGGCTTTGCCTCGGCGAGTCAACCTTTACCAGCATTGCCATGCCGTCGTTTTATCGCCCATCAGGCAATGGGTGTGCGGAGCGGGTCCCAATTTTAGGAATCACCTTCCTTCGGATTGCTACAACAAATAAACCAGGTGCTATTAATCCCAGTATTGTTTGCTTGTTTGGGTTCATTTTTCCCAAGGAATTATTACTCTGGTTTGTCCGTCATATGTACACAGGTCTATCAAATGGTGGCTGCATTAACGACAGTCGCATGGTGGTTCGGTCAGTTTCCATACATAGTCCGGCGAACGCCGCACTCGGAGCTTGGACCGACCTGCGAATTCAGGCTTTGCCACGCCTTTACCGCATCACGCCGACGCCTTGCATCGACTTGACTTAGGCGCCAGGCCATATTTCTTTTATTACTCACTTTGCATAAATTATTTATTATGCAATGATTTTTTTTAATTATCATTATTACTATTATCTCCGGTTTGCACTATTTTTTGTGCATAGAAAAATGATCCGGGGACTTCGGCGTCACTCTGCCGGTCTGCATTGATCGTGCTATGTCACCACTTCGGCGTGTCAAGCTCTCCGCTCCGCCACCTCAGGACAGGCTTGAGGGATGGAACCTTGCCCCGCATCAAGCTCGGACCGCGTCATCAATACCGAACACATTAACCAGCTAAGTCGCTTTCATGCTCAAAGTTTTAATTTCTAACTTGCGTTCGGTTCGACCAAGCATTATACTTTTTTGGAAAAAAGTTGCTTGTAAAAAATTTCCTTGTCCAAACTTTGTTTGTGACACACAAATTCAAGGACCCAATTCACTTGGGGGCTTCATTGATGAAGCTTTTCCTCTTGCATATGATTATACTTGTACGGCTTCGTTCCTTGTTCGTGTATTATGCCACAATATGCACCATATTGACTTAAGCGATTTGCAAGTTGGGTTGCCTCGCTCCTCTGTTTACCCCTACGTTCCCGATTGTTCGGCTAGGGAGTAAAGGGAGAACCTCTGCGATTGTTACGATCGGGTCAACCGAGACGGACCTCAGACTGGGTGAAGCCGAAAGCTAGCGCTCTTATAGTTTTCAATGATGGTCGACACACAACGGAACCCATGAGTACAAAAAATCTATTGCACAAGTCTCATAATAACAATGAGCACCGAAGAAAGGTATCGGTGGGGGTACTATTTTCTCCGAAGATGCTTCTTACACTTCACGGTAATATAGCATAAGTTCCCTGAGCGCGCTTTGTCTGTTACAGCCTTATGGCCTGATTGCCTGGTTATTGGAAACACCGTCGATATTCTCGACCGATGGAGTACATAACACTTTTCGGTCCTTAACCGAAGAGGGAGAAGCCGACGATCGGTTAAGACGCATTTAAAGTTCGGTTGAACATAGATATGATATAAATACTTCGGTACATGCAATCATTCTTCTACCCAAGTCACTTGGGGGCTCTTAAGTTTATTTGAGCCGTTTTATAATAAGTGTTCTTCTTCTTAGTCGTTGCAAAGTTCTATTATTATTATTATTATTATTATTATTTATCACTCCTTTTTTCGACGTGAGTGTGCGGTCACTAGCCGGGGAGCCTAATTTCTCTCTCAAAGTCGCTAGAGTTTAGTTTGCTAAACTGGCCTAATGAGAAGTACTCCGCCCTCGGGATAGGAGGTTGAAGCCATAGGCTGACCCGCTCGAAGTCTTGAGATAGGATGTGTCATGTTAAAGGATGACAGAAGCACTTCTTTTTTCTAAGACCAATTTTCGGATTGGCACCGAACACTTGATCTTGTTCGGACATCATGTTTTTACTAACGTTTCTTGGTTTTCCAAGTTTTTTGGCACTTTTAAACTATTTGTGCTTTTCCAGCATTAGTCTCGCAGTGCAACGCCAGACACCTTTAGGGATTCGGCAAAAACATTCTCAGATATTGCTATATATGCATCGGTTTCGAATTGTGTCTTCGGTCAATAGTTGGGTTGCCCGGCTCCTGCACTTGCTTCCTACGTTCTGTTTTGTTCGGCTAGGCGTGCAAAGGGAGAACCACTGCGATTGTGCTTCCAGCTCACATGGTTTAGCACCTTAGTGGAGAAAGCCGAAAACTGACTATCACAATAAGCATAAACTGGTCAGCGATCCGATGACTATGACGGGCCATTCATAACATTGGCTGAAGTGTTTACGGCTTGACCTCGACTGTCCCCGAACACTACCGGGGGCTATTAACTGGCCTCCCAAACTAAATCCTCGATATTTTGCTCTTACATTAGAGCTGAGGTTTAATGATCATGCTTAGCATGACAACCCAAAGAAAGGAACCGATAGCGGGACTATTTTCTTTGGAAGACATTTCTTCTGTTAAACAGTAATATAACATATCTCTCTGCGTACCTTTGTTTATAAAACCGTATGGCCAGATTGCTTTGTTTGTTGTAAATCTTTGCCCTCATAAAGGCTTTATAAAGTAGGACAAACACTCCTCGGCTACTGGCCGAGGAGGTGGAAGCCGATGTTCGGTCAACAAAGTTTTGTACAATGCGGATCCGAGCATTAATGACATGAAGTACTTGGATACATAGAGTCATTACACATAATTTGTGATTTTACTATGGATATTGATCCTTAATTCGGCCACCCGTGCCCGCATTAAGGCTCGGGGGCTACTGGGCTTCGGGCTTATTATTTACAAATATTAAAGGGGCAATCGATCCCCTGATCTGGTGTTGTCACCCGACCAGTGTCTCGGGGGCTACTGCATTGCCTGTCCAATGCAGAGAATTTTATGTGCAATATAGTTTCCGAGGAGATTTTGATCCTCAGGTTGGTCGGCCGCACCCAACCTGAGTCTTGAGGACTGAGCACGCTGCTTTTGTGTCCCGAAGTATTCTGCTGAGCTAGGACTTGATCCTCAGGCCGATTTTGCAAATCAACCTGAGTCTCAGCGGCTACTGGGATCAGCGGTCTTATGTCATCCTTCATGTGCATCTCGGGTTTTAGACCGCTACACACCTTGAGGGCTACTGGCTATATATCTCGGCAGAGAATAAATTGCACCAATAAAAAATATTGACAAAAAATTGGCCCATAGTCGGGGTGGTGCACCACCTCGGAAGCAGTCCGGCATAAAGCTCGGGCGCTACTGGCTGGCTCCATAGAGGGCATTTCCGGCATTAAGCTCGGCTAAACTCCTTCAACTTTTTTGAACCAAGGTGATATGACACCTCGGATATAGTCCGGCACTGGAGCCTGGACACAGTCCGGCGTTGGAGCTCGGATATATTTCGGTGTTGGAGCTCGGATATACAGTCCGGCGTTGGAGCTCGGATACATAGTCCAGCGTTGGAGCTCGGATACATTCCGGCGCTAGAGCTGGGAAGCGGTCCGGCGTTGGTGCTCGGCTGCAAAAGATACCTCGTATGCAGTCTGGCGTTGGAGCTCGGACGCAAGAGGACCATGCCTCCCAGGAACAACTTCAAACCCGAGGTGTGGCATAAAAATAAACAAGGCATTGATAAAGGCCGGAAACTTAAAGGGGCTCCTCGGATACCCGACGTGTAAACTCGTCGAATTCATTTCGGCGATCCTCAATATCGAAGATAAAGAAGATTTGTTGAACCAGTTTTCAAGACCGGCAACCGAAGATGAAGAACAGTTCGGAAGAATCGAGGAGCGTCCCTAACTTGAAGACCGGTTCAGGGGGCTACTGACGGTGTCCTGGACTAGGGGGTACTCACCATGTCATCTCCCGATCTATTAGATTGGGCCGAGGACCCCCATGGCCGTATACTCATGGGCCAGTTCGGACGGCTACCGCATACAAGGAAGATTCCACAAGACTTGGCGATCAAGACAAGGACTTCTCCCCACCGGCGTATTCGGCTAGGACTCTTGTTATCCTAGGCCTCCGGTGCATTATATAAACCGAGGCCAGGCTAGTCGATAGATATACAATATATACAACAAACATACCATAGGCTAGCTTCTAGGGTTTAGCCTCTCTGATCTCGTGGTAGATCAACTCTTGTACTACCCATATCATCAATATTAATCAAGCAGGACGTAGGGTTTTACCTCCATCAAGAGGGCCCGAACCTGGGTAAAACTTTGTGTCCCC
Organism: Triticum aestivum; assembly: GCF_018294505.1. Lineage (NCBI taxonomy): Eukaryota > Viridiplantae > Streptophyta > Magnoliopsida > Poales > Poaceae > Triticum > Triticum aestivum. The sequence continues at coordinate 544,922,563 of NC_057809.1, read as the reverse complement.
TGCCTCCTGTTACCATCGATCCTAGACACACAGTTTGGGACCCCCTACCCGAGATCTGCCGGGGCCCACCACGTCAGCGTATGGAAAAACAAAATGCTTCCTCCTAGTGTTTTCCTGACATCTGGGACCCACGACATTGTGAGCGTATATAGTCAATAGACAAGAGAACAGCACAAGATCGGCTGACACCTGGGACATAGCTACTCGAGCAGTATTTCTTTTCTTTGGTATTGTTGAGACGGAGTAGGGTTTGAACTGGGCTGTGGCCCGTCTAGCCCAGGCTTATATTTTATGTTCACCATGTGACCAGCCCAACTATTTTTTCTTTGTGAAAATGAGCCCAGTTTATTTTTTCTGAAGAATACCCAATCCAGGCCTACTTATTTTTCTATGCCCTGATGGGCTGCAACTCTTTCAAGACGCCTGCAAATCTTGAAAGTAATATGAAATGGGTTGTAAATATAAAAACAGATGACAAATTGGTAATTACTTTATAATTTCTGAATTTTTCATATTTTCAGATTCCTATTTCATTGGGCATTAACCTAATTTAAATATATCTTGAAAGTACTTTAAAGATGGCTCGACATTTCGGTATTAAAAATAGTTTGGAACCCACAGAAATATGTGAAATTGGCCCTCGCCAACCAAAAAAACGACTGCAATAAATTGCATAAGAAGTTGCCATGAGCTATATATAAATTATTAAAAAAAGAGGGAGTGGTCTGACTTGTGGGCCTATTTAGTTGACGCGTATGCAAGATTTTTTTAGTTATTATATACTCAACAAATGATTCTAGCAGATGTAAACGTTGGATGTCAATCCAACGGCCGTCCTGTTTCTTCAATCTCTCATCTTCTTGCTCCAGCCGCCGAAGCAGTGCCGGCGGGACCGCCTACTCCCGCCTCCCGTGGCCGGCTGTGCTGCCGCGCAGGCCTCAGCGCCCCCTACTACTCCCACCGCTGGCTAGGTCATCCCTGTACTCACCCACACCCCCTGTTATTCTGCGGCGATGGCAGCCTCACACCGCAGTCGAACCGGTGGACCCTCGTACTCCTCTCCGCGTGGGCTTCCACTGCCACATCTTCCCCGGCTCCGCATCGTCCCCTTCCTAGGCCTCGCCATCATCCACCGCCGTGGTGCTCTCGGCGCGGCATGGTCAATGTGGTCAATGACCGACTTCCATCGGAAGAGTACTATACGTGGAGAGGCTGACAGCTGGGTCCACGGCATCCACAAGGAAGTGCCTCCTTATTACGCGGAAAATAATTATTCCTCCAACTAACAATAGGGACCCACCGGACGGGCCACCGGTATTTCGCAAAAAAAACGTTTCCCCTGACTGTTGGGACACACAGGACGGGCCACCATATTTCGCAAAAAAAATGTTCCCCCGCTGTCAGCTCGGACCCACCGAAAGTGCCTCCTTATTACGCACAAAAAAATGAATACCCCCTGCTACCTGGGACCCACCTTGGTGGGAGGCTGACTTGTGGGCCTACTAAGTTGACTGGGACGAAGGCCTTTGTCAACTTTAGTCAATATATGAATGATTCTAGCTCCAGTGACCGTACGATGTCCATCCAACGGTCGTAGTGCTTCTTCAACCTCTGGTCTTCTTGCTCCAGCCGCCCAAAGCAGCGCCGATCGTGCCGCCTGCTCCTGCCGCCCGTGGCCGGCTGTGATGCTGCGGAGGCCTCACCGCCCCCTACTACTCCCACCGCTTGCCAGGCCATCCCTTTACGCACCCACACCCCATGTTATTCTGCGGTGACGGCAGCCTCACACTGCGGCCGAACAAGTGAACCCTCATACTCCTCTACGCATGGGCATCCACTGCCGTGTCATCAAGGCTCCTTGTCGTCCCCTTCCTAGGCCCCGTCGTCGTCCACTGCCCTGGTGTTCTCGGCGCGGCGTGGTCAATGTGGTCAAGGAATGGCTTCCATCGGACGTGGACTGTACGTGGAGAGGTTGACAGCTGGGTCCACGGCCACAGCAAGGAAGTGCCTCCTTATTACACGCAAAATAATTATTCCTCCACCTGATAGCGGGGACCCACCGGACGGGCCACCGTATTTCGCGAAAAAAACGTTTCCCCCTGACCGCTGGGACCTACCAGCTACATCTTCGCACGCAAGGAAGTGCGTCCGAAAAAAAATAATTCGCCCCCCTGACTGCTGGGACCCACCAGTTACATCTTCGCACGCAAGGAAGTGTGTTCGAAAAAAAAACGATTCGCCCCCTAACTACTGGGACCCACCAGCTACATCTTCGCATGGAAGGAAGTGCGTCCGGGCAAAAAAAATCTATTCCCCCTGACTGCTGGGACCCAGCAGCTACATCTTCGCACACAATGAAGTGCATCCGGGCAAAAAAACAAAGTGATTCGCCCTCCTGACTGCTGGGACCCACCAGCTACATCTTCGCAGGCAAGGAAGTGCCTGACAGTCGGGACCCACCTGGTCGAAGCGTACGTAGCGTTGTCATTCTCGTCGCGAACGTGTACGTACATATATACTGGTGGATGTAGAGGCGCACACGTGTCATAGTAGCGGCGCGTACGTGTCGTAGTAGAGGCGCGCACGTAGCATGTACACGTATGTACAGCGGCCAGGGTGCAAGAAAGAAAATACGGCCATGTACGTACATACGGGCAGGGTCTCGAACGCCTACTCGCGCATACGTACGGCCAGGGCTCGTGTACATGGTTGGGTCGGAACGGAGAAACAACATCGTCGTCGTGTTCATGGGGAGGCAACGGAATGCGTCGTGTTCATGGGGAGGCAACGGAATGCGTCGTGTTCATCGGGAGGCAACGGACCGCGTGGGAGCCAACAGGCTGGGTCGGAACGGAATGCGTGGTCGTGTTCATCGGGAGGGCTTGGACGGGACAGGCGATGGAAACGAGGCCCCGCGTACCGCACAACGGAGGAAATGGACCTCCTACGTTCGGAACGGAGTCCTGTTGATCGGGAGGCGTCTAGCGTACCGCAAAACGGAGGAAACGGACCTCCTACGGCCGAAACGGGGGTCCTGTTATCGAGAGGGGTGTGGCATACCGCAAAACGGATGAAACGGACTTGTGTTGGAGCGCTACGGTCGAAACGAGGGTCCTGTTCATCGGGAGGGGTGTGGCGTACCGCAAAACGGGACTCCACGGGATACTGTTCATCTCCACCGTCGACCTCCTCTAGCCTCCACGGGCTACCGTCCTCCTCCAGCCTCCACGGGCTCATGTTCATCCAACCGCCATCGCGCACTACTCCACTGGCTACTGTTCAACCACCCCTCCACGGGCACCCCTCCACCATCTACTATTCATCCAGCCCTCCACACCACGGGGTCCTGTTCAACCACCCCTCCACGGGCACCCCTCCACCATCTACTGTTCATCCAGCCCTCCACCACACCATGGGGTCATGTTCATCCAGAGGCAATGCCACCGCTCACTGTTCATCCACCCCCCCCCCCCCGCAATGCTCACTGTTCATCCCAGAGGCAGCATCGATCAGCTTCAGTTAGCAGCAGTAGCGAAGGAATCGCTCGATCGGGTTCAGTTAACATCCATCGATCAATCGCTCGGGTTCAGTAACGCGTAGCCTGCAGTGCAATCGCTCGGGTTCATTTAGAGCCCAACACCTCGCTCGGGTTCATTTAGAGCCAATGCCTCGCACACACGCGCGTACGTGTACGAGAGAAACGCGCATCGCTCGGCCCCAGACCTCCGACACTAACCGGGAACTCCCCGAAATTTTCCTTCCCCTCGCTTCTACCACGGTTTTTTTCTGTCATGGACGGCCCAAAGAATGTCATGCAGCTGCGTCTCCGGCCAGCCCAGGATGAAAAGCCCATTTTCTGTCATGATTTTTTGTCATAGAAGTAGGAGCCCACCACATCTATGATGATACCGGGTTTTGTCACAATTATCGTCATAGAAGTGTCATATGTATGATAGAAAAAAAAATTCGTTCGGCCCAAAATGTCATGGATATGTCTTTTTTTTGTAGTGAGTAGGCCAAACCAAACTGATAATTCAAAGAGACTTGCAAAGATAACCAATCATACATAAAAGAATTCAGAGAAGATTCAAATATTATTCATAGATAGACTTGATCATAAACCCACAATTCATCGGTCTCAACAAACACACCGCAAAAAGAAGATTACATCGAATAGTTCTCCACAAGAGAGGGGGAGAACATTGTATTGAGATCCAAAAAGAGAGAAGAAGCAATCTAGCTACTAACTATGGACCCGTAGGTCTGAGGTAAACTACTCACACTTCATTGGAGGGGCTATGGTGTTGATGTAGAAGCCCTCCGTGATCGATGCCCCCTCCGGCGGAGCTCCGGAACAGGCCCCAAGATGGGATCTCGTGGATACATAAAGTTGCGGTGGTGTAATTAGGGTTTTGGCTCCGTATCTGATCGTTTGGGGGTACGTAAGTATATATAGGAGGAAGAAGTACGTCGGTGGAGCAACAGGGGGCCCACGAGGATGGAGGGCGCGCCTGGGGTAGGCAGGCGCGCCCCTACCTCGTGGCCTCCTCTTTTCTTTCTTGACATAGGGTCCAAGTCTCCCGGGTCTCGTTCTCGAAGGTTTCATTCTGTTTGGACTCCGTTTGATATTCCTTTTCTTTGAAACCCTAAAATAGGCAAAAACAGCAATTCTGGGCTAGGCCTCCGATTAATAGGTTAGTCCCAAAAATAATATAAAAGTGGATAATAAAGCCCAATAATGTCCAAAATAGTAGATAATATAGCACGGAGCGATAAAAAATTATAGATACATTGGAGACGTATCACATAGAAATGAACCCACTATTTTGGATTTCAAGGAATAGAACTATGATAATTTCTCTTTAATGGATTGTATTTCCTTGTTGCAATCTGTGCTAAATTCTCCACATGCTTATGATCAAAACAAAGCTTTTACTAAACATATCATTGATGCTTTAATGCAATCCCATAAAAAAACTTGAATTAGAAGTTTCTATTCCTAGAAAACTTTATGGTGAGTGGGAACCTACTATTAAAATTGAGAATAAAGATCATGAATGATATGATTTATGTGATTTGGGTGCTAGTGTTTCCACAATTCCAAAAACTTTGTGTGATGTGTTAGGTTTCCGTGAATTTGATGATTGTTCTCTAAATTTGCATCTCGCGGATTCCACCATTAAGAAAACTATGGGAAGTATTAATGATGTTCTTATTGTTGAAAATAGGAATTATGTGCCCATAGATTTCATTGTTCTTGATATAGATTGCAATCCTACATGTCCTATTATTCTTGGTAGACCTTTCCTTAGACCGATTGGTGCAATTATTGACATGAAAGAAGGAAATATTAGATTCCAATTTCCGTTAAGGAAAGGCATGGGACACTTTCCTAGAAAGAAAGTTAAATTACCTTACAAATCTATTATGAGAGCCACATATGGATTGCATACCAAAGATGACAATACCTAGATCTATTCTTGTTTTTATGCCTAGCTAGGGGCGTTAAACGATAACGCTTGTTGGGAGGCAACCCAATTTTATTTTTGTTCCTTGCTTTTTGTTCCTGTTTAGTAAAAAATAAATCATCTATCCTATGTTATGATTGTGTTCTTATGTTTTAATTAGTGTTTGTGCAAGGTAAAGCCTTTAGGATCTTCTTGGATGATTGTTATTTAATCTTGCTGAAAAAAATGAAAGTATGCGCTCACGAGAATAATTTTCATTTTTAACCAGAGAGCGCTAAAAACTAATTCAAGCGCAATAGATAAATATACAAATTATTTAGGATGTCCTAGTTTCTCAGGATTTTTGGAGTTACAGAAGTATCCAAAAACTACAGATTACTATAGACTGTTCTGTTTTTGACAGATTCTGTTTTCGTGTATTATTTGCTTATTTTGATGAATCCATGGCTATTATCGGGGGGTATGAACCACAGAGAAGTTGGAATAATGTAGGTTTAACACCAATATAAATAAAGAATGAGTTCATTACAGTGCGTTAAAGTGGTGGTTTGTTTTCTTATACTAACGGAGCTCATGAGATTTTCTGTTGAATTTTGTGTTGTGAAGTTTTCAAGTTTTTGGGTAAAGCTTTGATGGATTTTGGAACAAGGAGTGGCAAGAGCCTAAGCTTGGGGATGCCCAAGGCACCCCAAGGTAAAATTCAAGGACAACCAAAAGCCTAAGCTTGGGAATGCCCCGGAAGGCATCCCCTCTTTCGTCTTCATCTATCGGTAACTTTACTTGAGGCTATATTTTTATTCACCACATGATATATGTTTTGCTTGGAGCGTATTGTATGATTTGGGTCTTTGCTTTTTTGTTTACCAAAACCATCCTTGTTGTACACACCTTTTGGGAGAGACACACATGAATCGGAATTTATTAGAATACTCTATGTGCTTCACTTATATCTTTTGAGCTAGATAATTTTGCTCTAGTTCTTCACTTATATCTTTTTAGAGCATAGTGGTGGTTTTATTTTATAGAAATTATTGATCTCTCATGCTTCACTTATATAATTTTGAGAGTCTTTTAGAACAGCATGGTAATTTGCTTTGGTTATGAAATTAGTCCTAATATGATAGACATCCGGGATGGGTATAAAAAAATTGCATATAGATTGCATTAAATGTTATGAGAAGTTTGATTCTTGATAGTTGTTTTGAGATATAAAGGTGGAAATATTAGAGTTGTGCTAATTGAGTAATTATGGAATTGAGAAATACTTGTGTTGAAGTTGGCAAGTCCCCTAGCATGCACGTATGGTAAAAGTTGTGTGACAAATTTGAAGCATGGGGTGTTCTTTGATTGCTTTCCTTATGAATGGCGGCCGGGGATGAGCGATGGTCTTTTCCTACCAATCTATCCCCCTAGGATCATGCGCGTAGTGCTTGTTTTTGATGACTTGTAGATTTTTGCAATAAGTATGTGAGTTCTTTATGACTAATGTTGAGTCCATGGATTATACACACTCTCACCCTTCCATCATTGTTAACCTCTTCGGTACCGTGCATTGCCCTTTCTCACCTTGAGAGTTGGTGCAAACTTCGCCGGTGCATCCAAACCCCGTGATATGATACGCTCTATCACACATAAGCCTCCTTATATCTTCCTCAAAACAGCCACCATACCTACCTATTATGGCATGTCCATAGCCATTCCGAGATATATTGCCATGCAACTTTCCACTGTTCTGTTTATTATGACACGCTCCATCATTTTCATATTGCCTTGCATGATCATGTAGTTGACATCGTATTGGTGGCAAAGCCACCTTCATAATTCTTTCATACATGTCACTCTTGATTCATTGCATATCTTGGTACACCGCCAGAGGTATTCACATAGAGTCATATTTTGTTCTAAGTATCGAGTTGTAATTCTTGAGTTGTAAATTAAATAAAAGTGTGATGGTTTTCATTATTAGAGCATTGTCCCATGTGAGGAAAGTTCTTCGAAAGAAAAAGAAAGAGAAAGGCCAAAATAAAAAAGAGAGGCCCAAAAAATGAGAGATAAAGAGAGAAGGGGCAATGTTACTATCCTTTTTCCACACATGTGCTTAAAAGTAGCACAATGATCTTCATGATAGAGAGTCTATTATCTTGTCACTTTCATATACTAGTGGGAATTTTTCATTATAGAACTTGGCTTGTATATTCCAACAATGGGCTTCCTCACAATGCCCTAGGTCTTCATGAGCAAGCAAGTTGGATGCACACCCACTTAGTTTGTTTTGTTGAGCTTTCATATATTTATAGCTCTAGTGCATCTGTTGCATGGCAATCCCTACTTCTTGCATTGACATCAATTGATGGGCATCTCCATAACCCGTTGATTAGCCGTGTCAATGTGAGACTTTCTCCCTTTTGTCTTCTCACACAACCTCCATCATCATATTAAATTCCACACATACTGCTATATCCATGGCTCGTGCTCATATATTGCATGAAAATTGAAAGAATTTGAAAAGACTAAAGTATGAAACAATTTCTTGGCTTGTCATCGGGGTTGTGCATGGTGGGAGCATCTTGTGTGATGAAAATGAAGCATGGCCAAACTATATGATTTTGTAGGGATAAGCTTTCTTTGGATATCTTATTTTGATAAGACATGATTGCTTGGTTAGCATTGCTTGAAGTATTATTATTTTTATGTCAATATTAAACTTCTGTCTAGAATCTTTCAGATCTAAACATTCATGCTGCAACAAACAGAAATACATTGAAAATTATGTTAGGTAGCATTCCGCATTCTGTTTTTATCATTTACCTACTCAAGGACGAGCAGGAATTAAGCTTGGGGATGCTTGATACGTCTCCAACGTATCTATAATTTTTTATTGTTCCATGCTATTATATTATCTGTTTTGGATGTTTATGGGCTTTATTATGCACTTTTATATTATTTTTGGGACTAACCTATTAACCGAAGGCTCGGTGCAAATTGCTGTTTTTTTTGCCTATTTCAGTGTTTCGCAGAAAAGGAATATCAAACGGAATCCAGATGGAATGAAACCTTCGTGAGTATCTTTTTTGGAACAAACGTAATCCAGGAAACTTGGAGTGGACGTCAAGTAAGCAGCGAGGCGGCCACAAGGTAGGGCGGCACGCCCCCTACCCTCGTGGGCCCCTCGCAGCTCCACCGACCTACTTCTTTTGCCTATATATACTCTTATACCCTGAAAACGTCCAGGGGAGCCACGAAACCACTTTTCCACTGCCGCAACCTTCTGTACCCGTGAGATCCCATCTCGGGACCTTTTCCGGCGATCTGCCGAAGGGGGATTCGATCACGGAGGGCTTCTACATCAACACCATAGCCTCTCCGACCTTTGAGTTTATAGTTATTAGCTAGATGGCTTCTTCTCTCTCTTTGGATCTCAATACAAAGTTCTCCTCGATGTTCTTGGAGATCTATTCGATGTAATTCTTTTTGCGGTGTGTTTGCTGATATCTGATGAATTGTGGGTTTATGATTAAGATTATCTATGAACAATATTTGATTCTTCTCTAAATTCTTATATGCGTGATTTGATATCGTTGCAAGTCTCTTTGAATTATCAGTTTGGTTTGGCCTACTAGATTGATCTTTCATGCAATGGGAGAAGTGGTTAACTTTGGGTTCAATCTTGCGGTGTCCTTTCCCAATGAAAGCAGGGGCAGCAAGGCACGTATTGTATTGTTGCCATCGAGGATAACAAGATGGGGTTTATATCATATTGCTTGAGTTTATCCCTCTACATCATGTCATCTTACCTAATGCGTTACTCTATTCTTTTGAGCTTAATACTCTAGATGCATGCTGGATAGCGATCGATGTGTGGAGTCATAGTAGTAGATGCAGAATTGTTTCGGTCTACTTGACACAGACGTGATGCCTATGTTCATGATCATGCCTAGATATCATCATAACTATGCGCTTGTCTATCAATTGCTCGGCAGTAATTTGTTCACCCACCGTAATATATGCTATCTTGAGAGAAGCCACTAGTGAAACCTATGGCCCCCGGGTCTACTTTACATCATATAAGTTTCTGATCTACAATTCTAGTTTACTATTTATTTGCAATCTTTACTTTTCAATCTATACAAAAAAATACCAAAAATATTTATCTTATTATCTCTATCAGATCTCACTTTTGTAAGTGACCTTGAAGGGATTGACAACCCCTTTATCGTGTTGGTTGCGAGGTTCTTGTTTGTTTGTGCAGGTACTAGGTGACTTGTGTGTAGTCTCCTACTGGATTGATACCTTGGTTCTCAAAAACTGAGGGAAAATACTTACGCTACTTTGCTGCATAACCATTTCCTCTTCAAGGGAAAACTAACGCACGCTCAAAAGGTAGCATACGTAGAGTCATATCAGTGGCAGATATGACTTGAGAGAATATTTATCTTACCTTTACCTCCTTGTGGGTTCGACACTCCATACTTGTCACTTCCACCTTTGGAAATTGCTACGATGATTCCTTGCACTTGGGGATTATCAGAGCCACCGAGTTCATATGACATAGCCACTGCCAGAAACCCTAACAACTCAGTCTCACCGATACGGATCTCGGTCTCACCGAGATGGCCTTGCCAGCGCTCCATGATCTATTGCATTCACTTCAGTCTCGACGAGTTTATGCAATCAGTCTCACCAAGTTGGCTTGACAGATTCTTTGTTGCTTATTGCTTCACTTAGGTCCCACCGCGTTGATGCAATCGGTGCCACCAAGATGATGTTTGCCCTAAGCCCTAGCACATCAGTCCCACCGAGTTGTTCCAGTCGGTCCCACCAAGATTCCTAATGTTCACATTTATGAACTGATCGGTGCCATCGAGTTTAACCATTCGGTCCCACCGAGATGAGTCAAATGTGTGTAACAGTTGGATTTTGTGTGGAGGCTATATATACCCCTCCACCCCCGTCTCCGTTTGAGAGAGAGCCATCAGAACTTGCCTACACTTCCACCATTCATTTTCTGAGAGAGAACCACCTACTCATATGTTGAGATCAAGAGATTACATGCCTATCATGAACCTTGATTTCTAGCCTTCCCCAAGTTGCTTTCCACTCAAATCACTCTTCCACCATAGCCAAATTTGAGAGAGGGAGATAGTTGAGTGTTGGGGATACTATCATTTCAAGCACAAGAGCAAGGAGTTCATCATGAACACAACGTTTATTACCTTTTGGAGAGTGGTATCTCCTAGATTGGTTATGTGTCGCTTGGGAGCCTTTGTCATGATGTGGAGTTGAACCAAGAAGATTGTAAGGGCAAGGAGATCGCCTACTTCGTGAAGATCTACCTGAGTGAGGCAAGTCCTTCGTGGGCGATGGCCATGGTGGGATAGACAAGGTTGCTTCTTCGTGGACCCTTCATGGGTGGAGCCCTCCGTGGACTCGCGCAACCGTTACCCTTCGTGGGTTGAAGTCTCCATCAAGTGGACGTACGATAGCACCACCTATCGGAACCACGCCAAAAATCTCTGTGTCTCCATTGTGTTTGCCTTCTCCAAACCTTTCCCTTTACCTTCATATGCAATGTTTCACTTTTTGCTGATATACTCTTAGAATTGCATGTGTAGGTTGATTTCTTGACTTGTGCTAATTGCTAAAATCTATCCACAACTAAAATTGGGAAAATGATAGATTTTTATTTGGTCAAGTAGTCTAATCACCCCCCCCCCCTCTAGACATACTTTCGATCCTACACGGTGCCATACCACGTTTACTCAAACATGGTGGCCTAAGCCACCGCCCCAATAGAGCGGCTTACTTATCTTATATAGGGTCATCATTGTTTGGTGTGGTCATGTTCCTTGTCCGCATATCATCGTCTCACTATCATATGTGTCACTGCCAAGTGCCTCTATATTAACTCCCATTCAATTTTCACCTATGCTCCTTGTCATCTTCTCGGACATCCGGCATCTTCCGGACGTCCTACAGTTTCCCGTCATCTATGCCTTGGTATCTGACTACCTACCCCCGAACGTCCGGCTTCTTTCGGACGTCCGGGTTCTTCCAGTCGTCCGGCTCTTCGGCCACTCATATAAATGTGGGGGCTCGTGCTGGGGTAGTTTCCCTAAAACAATCGTCGTCCCCACGCTGATCCACTTCTGACCTTGCACCATCGGGCCATCGCTGGCTATCCTCCGGCCGTTTTCTCTGGCCAACTTCCTTCGTTTTTTCGCCCAAGGTAGATCCTCTCTTCCTCTGCCTCCTCCATCAATTAGTTCTTCAAAAAAATGGTTGAGGAATCTAAGATCCTTTTCTCTTCTAGGTCTTGCGACATGGTGGTGGCGTCTCACAATGCCGAATATCAAGCACACTGGGCACAAGACTCCTGTGGGATCATCTTCTCATGGTACTATCCTCTTGCCATGACGATTTGTTCCTCCTCATTTCCAACTCATATGAGCAAATGTCTCTCTCCTCTGTTTTTCAGCCCCTGTTCATCCTCTGAAGCGTCGTGCAAAACGTGCCACTCCGGCCTCTACTTCATCTACGGAGGGCTCCGACTATTAGGAAGACATGGAGTATGAACATCGGGCTGAATATGTCGCTGTTCGCGCAAATGTTCCAAAGCCTGGTACATGGAAGCCCTCATACATGCCACCTCCACCTCCGGATCAGCCTCATGGTGATGCTCGCCGCATCTCTCTTGAGCCTCCTCCATCTCTAGGTCGCAAGATCAAAAACTTCACCTTAGTTTCCAAACCAGCTTATCTCAAGTTTCGTCGTGATGTTGACCATTTCACTGTTTAGCATGATTCGATGGATTTTCGTTTTCGTACAAATGTCCAGGCAGACATTTTCACCACCGTCATTATTCCTAAGGGTCTGTTTGTTCATCACTACATATACTTAGAACATATTCGTGCTCACCTGGTGAAATATACGGGTGCCATTGATCTCATTGAGTCCTCTGGTCTTGCTGCCCCGTTTGCTTTTAAACACAATTTCAATCATGTTGCGATTCATCCGTTTTATGCCACTTGTTTCTTTGATCCTGACAACACCATCACCTGGATGACTTCTGACACCGATCTCATCGCCTCATATGCTTAGTTTGTCGTTGCTCGTGGTTTTCCTGACACTGGGTTCAAAATCCATAAGGCTGAGCCCAATCATGTGCCCAAAGCCATTGAGTCTTGTGGTTATCTCCTAAAACCTCTTGATCAACTAGATAGTGTGGAAAGGGGCAAGGATCTAAATCAAGTATCTATTTGGTGGTCTCTTTCTTCATTATTTTTCAGTGTGTCATCCGCACCATCTATCCCAGGATAGGTGACAAGGGGTCGTGTAACGGGTATTGTATTGATCTTATGTCTCACCTTTATGAGCATCCCAACATGAAGATCAATGTTCCTCACTTTCTATGGCATGAGATTCGTCTTGCTAGTCTTTGGTACAAGCGAGCTTTCTCTCATGATCCTTTTATTCAGGCCCTCATTGAGAGTATAGCTCCTTTCCCCATAGCTCGGACTCATGTGCATCTGCAATGGGTCATTCCACCTCATATGGTGGGTGATTGGGCTCCCAAGAAATCCCCCTCTGCCCCTGCTCGACGGATGATACGTCTCTAACGTATATAATTTTTGATCGTTTCATGCTATTATATTATCTGTTTTGGATGTTTAATGGGATTTAATATGCTCTTTTATATTATTTTTGGGACTACCCTATTAACCGGAGGCCAAGTGCCAATTTCTGTTTTTTGCCTATTTTAGTGTTTCGCAGAAAAGGAATACCAAACAGAATCCAAACAGAATGAAACCTTCGTGATGATCTTTCTTGGACCGAAAGCAAACCAGGAGACTTGGAGTGGAAGTCTGGAACTCCGTGAGGCGGCCACGAGGCAAGAGGGCACGCCCAGGGGGGTAGGCACGCCCCCACCCTCGTGGGCCCCACGTAGCTACACCGACATACTTCTTTCGCCTATATATACTCTTATACCCTAGAAATATCAGGGGGAGCCACGAAACCACTTTTCCGCTGCCGCAACCTTCTATACCCGTGAGATCCCATCTTGGGGCCTTTTCCGGCGATCTGCCGGAGGGGGAATGGATCACAGAGGGCTTCTACATCAACACCATAGCCTCTGCGATGAAGCGTGAGTAGTTTACCACAGACCTTCGGGTCCATAGTTAATAGCTAGATGGCTTCTTCTCTCTCTTTGATCTTCAATACAAAGTTCTCCTCTATGTTCTTGGAGATCTATTCGATGTAATACTCTTTTGCGGTGTGTTTGCCGAGATCCGATGAATTATGGATTTATGAACTTGATTGTCTATGAATATTATTTGGTTCTTCTCTGAATTCTTATATGCATGATTTGATATCTTTGCAAGTCTCTTCAAATTATCGGTTTAGTTTGGCCTACTACATTGATCTTTCTTGCAATGGGAGAAGTGCTTAGCTTTGAGTTCAATGTTGCGGTGTCCTTTCCCAGTGACAGTAGGGGCAGCACAACTCGTATTGTATTGTTGCCATCGAGGATAAAAAGATGGGATTTATATCATATTGCTTGAGTTTATCCCTCTACATCATGTCATCTTGCTTAATGCGTTACTCTGTTCTTATGAACTTAATCCTCTAGATGCATGCTGGATACCGGTCAATGTGTGGAGTAATAGTAGTAGATGCAGAATCGTTCCGGTCTACTTGACTCGGACGTGATGCCTATATTCATGATCATTGCCTTAGATATCTTCATAACTATGCACTTTTCTATCAATTGCTCGGCAGTAATTTGTTCACCCACCGTAATGCATGCTATCTTGAGAGAAGCCACTGGTGAAACCTATGGCCCCAGGTCTCTTTCTTATTATATTGCATCTCTTTTATTTAAATCGCATCTCGTTTACTGTTTTGCAATCTTTACTTTCCAATCTATACAACAAAAATACCAGAAATATTTATATTTACTATCTTTATCAGATCTTACTTTTGTGAGTGATCGTGAAGGGATTGACAACCCCTTTATCGCGTTGGTTTCAAGGTTCTTGATTGTTTGTGCAGGTACTAGGTGACTTGTGCGTTGTCTCCTATTGGATTTATACCTTGGTTCTCAAAAACTAGGGGAAATACTTATGCTACTTTGTTGCATCACCCTTTCCTCTTCAAGTGAAAACCAATGCATGCTCAAGAGGTAGCAACGGACAGCTACTCGGTCTCATCCTGATCTCTCCGGCTCATTTCCTTTCGGTCGCCTTGCCGGTTTTCTTGGGAAAGCCCATTCTGCCATGATGAAGGCTTTCTCCTTCAACTGCTCACAAAACCATAATGTGGTCACTCACATGATCTCCTTTAAGAATGCTTTGAAGGCTCGTCTGAGAGACTCCGGAGCCACTGATGTGAGTGAGGATGAGCGCCTTCCAGGACCCCTTCCTTCTGACTTTGGATTCCCACCTGGCCTTAATGGGATGATTTCTTTGACGAGGCTGGAGGCAGTGGCACCCATGGCGATGACAATGATAGTGATGATCTCTGATTGCGTGGATGTTCTCTCAGTGCTTTCCCCTTTTGGGTACTTGATGCCAAGGGGGAGGAGATTGTCTTAGTATTTTATTTGTTGAACCACTATGTTTTATGGTACTTGAACCATTATGCTATCTATGTATGTTGATCGTTTGGTGAACCTTATGTTGAGTTGTGCAACTATCATGTATTATCTGTATGTTGTCATATTGAGCTATGTAATGTGTTTTATGTGCTCTTTATCAAGTAAGGGAGAGCTCCTGCCTGTTTTTAGTTTCATTATGCATACAATAAGGGGGAGCTCTATAACAAATCTCTCCACAGCTTCATAAGTCTTTTTTAGAGCTATATGTAAGTTGTCATCAACTACCAAAAAGGGGGATACTGAAACTGCAATCATGCCCTTAATCATATTTTTATATTGTTGACAACATGCATAGGGAACTAATCATCTCTGTCAAGTGCATCTCAGGTTTAGTTCCCAGAAGATTATTGTGCGGATCATGACTGACATATTCAAGATACTCAAAGTAAGGAGAAACGAGACAAAAAGCCCTAGCTCTTTTTCGGTTCTCTCTTGACTATAGGGTTCCCGCACTATTAAGAGGGGATCACTGGTTCTCGCAAAAAGACTTGATGAAATCTAGGAAAATCTCTTGGTGGAGTTTTTATCCTGGCTGCGACATTGGCCTCTGCCTTGTCCGAACGACCGGCGCGTGACAGTCCTTCGGCTGTCCGTTGCTCACCGAAAGCCCGGTGCCACGATAGCAATAAGAAACCCATGGATTTTTGGTTCTGTCGGACGACCAGCTTCCAGACGTCTGGGGGTGACCAGACATCCTGTGCCACACCACAGAATTGAAAATAACGGATTTCTGTCCTCTCTGGACGACCGTGCACCAAACGGCTGATGTTCTCCGGACGTTTACTCCCTGTGTTCATGTTCTCTCTACTGCTGCCCTGAATGACTCCAATCTCCAGTGGTCGGACGACCGACTCCGGTCGAACGTCCAATCCTTCTTTTCGGTTGGATGTCCAGTATATTTCAGACATGTGGCGTCTGATACATCTCCGTCGTATCTACTTTTCCAAACACTTTTGCCCTTGTTTTGGACTCTAACTTGTATGATTTGAATGGAACTAACCCGGACTAACGATGTTTTCAGCAGAATTGCCATGGTGTTGTTTTATGTGCAGAAAACAAATATTCTCGGAATGACCTGAAACTCCACGGGAGGTCTTAGAAAAAAAATTAAAAAATCCTCGACGAAGATGCAGACCACGAGGCCCACACCCTTCTCACAAGGGTGGGGGGCGCCCTCCCCTCCCTCCCTAGGGCGCGCCCCCTACCTCATGGGCCCCCTGAAAACCCTCCGACGCCAACTCCAACTCTATATATTTGCTTTCAGAGAGAAAAAAATAAGGGAGAAGAAATCATCGCGTTTTACGATACGGAGCCGCCGCCAAGCCCTAAAACCTCTCAGGAGGGCTGATCTGGAGTCCGTTCGGGGCTCCGGAGAGGGGGATTCGTCATCGTCGTCATCATCAACCATCCTCCATCACCAATTTCATGATGCTCACCGCCGTGCGTGAGTAATTCCATCGTAGGCTTGCTGGACGGTGATGGGTTGGATGAGATTTATCATGTAATCGAGTTAGTTTTGTTAGGGTTTGATCCCTAGTATCCATTATATTCTGAGATTGATGTTGCTATGACTTTGCTATGCTTAATGCTTGTCACTAGGGCCCGAGTGCCATGATTTCAGATCTGAACCTATTATGTTTTCATGAATATATGTGAGTTATTGATCCTATCTTGCAAGTCTATAGTCACCTACTATGTGTTATGATCCGGCAACCCCGAAGTGACAATAATCGGGACCACTCCCGGTGATGACCGTGGTTTGAGGAGTTCATGTATTCACTATGTGCTAATGCTTTGTTCTGGTTCTCTATTAAAAGGAGGCCTTAATATCCCTAAGTTTCCAATAGGACCCCGCTGCCACGGGAGGGTAGGACAAAAGATGTCATGCAAGTTCTTTTCCATAAGCACGTATGACTATATACGGAATACATGCCTACATTACATTGATGAATTGGAGCTAGTTCTGTGTCACCCTATGTTATGACTGTTACATGATGAACCGCATCCGGCATAATTATCCATCACTGATCCGGTGCCTACGAGTTTTCCATATACTGGTTCTCGCTTATTTACTTTCCCGCTGCTACTGTTACAATCACTACAAAATACCAAAAACATTACTTTTGTTGTCTTTACTTTTGTTGCCGCTACCACCACTATCATATTACTTTGCTACTAAACACTTTGCTACAGATACTAAGTTTCCAGGTGTTGTTGAATTGACAACTCAGCTGCTAATACTTGAGAATATTCTTTGGCTCCCCTTGTGTCGAATCAATAAATTTGGGTTGAATACTCTACCCTTGAAAGCTGTTGCGATCCCCTATACTTGTGGGTTATCAAGACAAATTTCGGGCGCCGTTGCCGGGGAGCATAACTCTATTCTTTGAGTCACTTGGATTTATATCTGCTTATCATTATGAAGAACTTGAGAGATCCAAAAACCAAGATCTATCCCTCAACTACGAGGGGAGGTAAGGAACTGCCATCTAGCTCTGCACTTGATTCACCTTCTGTTATGAGTAAGTTTATGACACCTACACCTGCTTCTGCTATTCGTTCTGATATGTCGCATGTTATTGATGATGCCACTTCTGCTATGCATGATACTTATGATGAAACTGCTTCTATGTTTGATACTACTGTGCCCCTTGGTGAATTTCTTGATGAACAAATTGCTAGGGCTAGAGAAAAAGAAATTATTGAATCTGAATACGATGATGATAGTGATGATGAAAATATGCCTGTTATCCCTGAGGGCTATATTTTTGATAGGGAATCTTCTGCCACTATTTTTGCTTGCAAAGATAGATATGAGCTTAAGAGGTTATTAATTAAATGGAACAAAGAATCACTTAGAGATAAAATGAGACCCGACCCTGCTTTTGCTACTTCACCTATATGTGTTCCTAATAAAGATTATGAATTCTCTGTTGATCCTGATATAATTACTTTGGTTGAATCTGATCCGTTTTATGGCTATGAATCTGAAACAATTGTGGCACATCTTACTAAGTTAAATGATATAGCTGCCGTGTTCTCTAATGACGAGAGATCACGTTACCTCTATTTACTCAAAATATTTCTGTTCTCATTAAAGGGTGATGCTAAGATATGGTTTAATTCTCTTGATCCTGGTTGTGTGCGTAGTCCCCAGGATATGATTTATTACTTCTCTGCTAAATATTTCCCTACTCATAAGAAACAAGCTGCTTTGAGGGAAATATACAACTTCGTGCAAATTAAAGAAGAGAGTCTCCCACAAGCTTGGGGGAGGCTTCTCAAGTTATTTAATGCTTTGCCTGATCATCCTCTTAAGAAACCGGAAATACTTGATATCTTTTATAATGGACTAACCGATGCTTCCAGAGATTACCTGGATAGTTGTGCTGGTTCTCTTTTCAGGGAAAGTACACCAGATGAAGCTGAAATTCTATTGAATAATATGTTGACAAATGAAAATAATTGGGCACCTCCTGAGCCAGCTCCTGCTCCAATTACTGAGCCTATTCTTAAACCAACTCCGAAGAAGAGAGGTGTTCTATTTCTCAGTCCCGGAGATATGCAAGAGGCAAAGAAATCTATGAAAGAGAAAGGTATTAAAGCTGAAGACGTTAAGAATTTACCTCCTATTGAAGAAATACATGGTCTTAATTCAGCGCCTGTTGAAGAAACTTATGATCTCAATTATTTATTTGTTGAAGAACCTCCTGACCCCGATATCCCGACATAGGTAGTAAAGGTAAATTCTCTCTATAGATATGATAAAGCTGAAGTTCCTCCTACTAAAATTACTAGTCATTGCTTGGATGAGTTTGATAACTTTATGTATAAGCAAGATGACTTCAATGCTTATTTTGGTAGACAATTAAAAGAAAATGCTTATATGATTAGACGCTTGGGTGATTATATGGCTGATATTAAAGATGAACTTAAACTTGTTAGTAAACATGCTTCTATGGTTCTCAGAGAAATAATATTGTTGTTCCTAGTTCTTCTAAAAAGAAGAAAAATAAAAATGATAGAACTGTGCAAACTTCTAGTGAACCTATTGCTGAACCACCTGATAATCCAAATGATATATCTATGTCTGATGCTGAAACACAATCTGGTAATGAACATGAACCTAGTGAAAATGTTAATAATGATGTTCGTGACGATGCTCAACCTAGTAATGACAATGATGTAGAAATTGAACCTGCTGTTGATCTTGATAACCCATAATCAAAGAATCAATGTTATGATAAAAGAGACTTTGTTGCTAGGAAACATGGTAAAGAAAGAGAGCCTTGGGTTCAGAAACCCATGACTTTTCCTCCAAACCCAACCAAGAAAAAGGATGATGAGGATTTTGAGCGCTTTGCTGAAATGATTAGGCCTATCTTTTTGCGTATGCGATTAACTGATGTGCTCAAAACAAATCCTTATGCTAAATATATGAAGGATATCATTACTAATAAAAGAAAGATACCGGAAGCTGAGATTTCCACCATGCTTGCTAATTATACTTTTAAGGGTGGAATACCAAAGAAACCTAGAGATCCCGGAGTACCTACTATACCTTGCTCCATTAAAAGAAATTATATTAAAACTGTTTTATGTGATCTTGGAGCCGGTGTTAGTGTTATGCCTCTCTCATCATATCGTAGACTTGACTTGAATAAGCTGACACCTACCAAAATATCTTTGCAAATGGCTGATAAATCAACTGCTATACCTGTCGGTATTTGTGAGGATGTGCTTGTTGTGCTTGCAAACGTTACTATTTTAACGGACTTTGTTATACTTGATATTCCCGAGGATGATAGTATGTCTATTATTCTTGGAAGACCTTTTCTTAATACTGCAGGGGCTGTTATTGATTGCAACAAAGGCAATGTCACTTTTCATGTTAATGGTAATGAGCATACGATACACATTCCGAGGAAACAACCTCAAGTTCATAGTATCAACTCCATTGGAAAAATTCCATCGATTATATTTGGAGGTTTTGAATTTCCCCTTCCTACTGTCAAGAAGAAATATGATATACTTATTATAGGGGAAGTGCATATCCCCATTGAGGTAACTTAGTGTTATTCAAAATTTCTCCGGTTTCATGATTATCGGAATGAGTTTGTTAACAAGACTTGATCAACCTTGTTAGTGGTTTCTTTTTGATGAGCATGAGATGGATGAAACTAGAAGCACAAACTTCTGCACCCTCTCTATACTTTCTGTTAATTAGTAGAAATAAAATAAAAATAGATATTTTTCTGTCTGTTATCTGATTATCCGTGCAATATAAAAATATCCAAAAATAAAAGTCCTCAGAATGACATGCCAATTTAATATGATTTTTTCAGGAATATTTGAGGATTTACTGTGCAAAAATTACCGCGGGAGGAGCTGCCACCTGGCCACGAGGGTGCTGGGCGCCCCCCCTATAGGGCGCGCCCCCTGCCTCATGGGCCTACGGTGGCCCTCCTCCACTTATCCCAGCACCCATCTTCTTCCTCTGTCTCACACAAACCCGAAAAACCAACTCAAGCACGAGTTCCAGCCACTTTTGCTGTGATTTTCGATCTCCTTGCTCAAAGCACCTCTCGCAAAACTGCTTGGGGAGATTGTTCCTTGGTATGTGACTCCTCCATTGGTCCAATTAGTTTTTGTTCTAGTGCTTAATTCATTGCAAATTTATGCTGCATAGGTGACCATGTTCTTGAGCTTGCATGTCAAATTTATATGGTTCCAAGTAGTTCTAATGCTTGATATAGGCTCTAGGCACTTGTAAGAGTAGTTGCTATCAGTTTTATTGAAGTTGGTTTACTTTTGTTTGAAGTTACTAAAAATTTCAGAATTTTTCAGAATATAATGAGGAGATTCTTGAGGGGCTCATCGAGCCAAAGCTCAAAGGAAAAGGCACCAAGGCCTAAGTATAATCTGTCTGGCACCGCGGAGATTCGGGCGTGTGAATGGCCTTCCGAAGATTTCTTGAGAGCAGCCGGTATCTATGAAGATTTTCATGAATTGGCTCACAATGCAGGCCTCACCGCTTTCCTCCACGACCAATGCGATCAGTATCTCTTACTCACAAATACCTTTGTGCAAAACTTTCAATTTCATTCTAGGAACTCACCACCCACGGTGGAGTTTCATTTATATGATGAGCATAAGGAGATGTCACTTTATAATTTCTGTCGGATTTGTTTAGTCCCTTTTGAGGGCAAGACAGAAGAACCACATCACGATGATGTGGAGGGATTTATTAATAATATCACTATAGGAGAAACCATGAAGGTTTCCGATGCACGAATCACTAGCATACATTTTCCTGTTTTACGTTACTTTGCATTATTTGCTAGTCGTTGTTTAATTGGACGCGGAAACTGTGGAAACCTTAGTATCCCTGATTTAATTATTCTACTCCAAGGTTTATACAGTGATAACACTTTTAGTATGGGCGGTATTATTGCTAGACGGTTAAATATGAACCGTACTAAGGGCCCCATCTTTTGAGGCATTTATGCTACATGCCTAGCCGCACATTTTAACATACCTATTAGGCATGCTGAGAAGGAAGAAAAGGTGATGCCCCGTGTTTATCTAGATCATAAAAGTATGGTAGCACATGATTTTATTGTTAAGAATAGGGCAGGAGAGCTTAAATATCAATTGTTCTTTAATAAACATCATCTTGAGACTATTACCTTGTCTGCTCCTTCTTTGTTTGATTTGACTGCAGGCACGTACCTTGTTCCATTGACGGCTATTCACGCCTACCGGAACCCTGCACCAGCCGAGGAGCCAGAACTGGAACCACAATTTGATCCTTCACGGCAGTCCAACTATCAGTGGGATCTGGAGATGATTGCCAGCCAGTGGCAATCGGAGCCTTCTTCTTCCTCATCACAGTACGACCCTAACCACTATTATTATGGATATCCGCCAGGCCAGCCATGGCCATAGACCAACTTAGGCCAAAAGCCTAAGCTTGGGGGAGTACGTATTTCTCACCGACATTACATTTATGTTCACACACACTCATTGCTAGATGTCGGTGCTCATACTTTTTCACTGTATTATCCATGCAAGTTTATTTTCTTTTACCTGCTTTATTCTTGTGTGTTTGTTAAAGCTTAAGAAAAATAAAAAAAATTAGTTGTAGCTTTTAATTAATTTACTTTCCATGCTTGTAGTAGTAATTAAAAAGAAAACCCAAAAATATTTCCTGTTCTTCTTCTGCTTGTTGGGAGCTTTCCCGTGTAAATAGTTTTATTTCTTTTTCTTTTCTTTGGGGGTCAGTAGGAGAAGACCATAATTAAATTGTTGTGGTGGCTCTTATATGCATTATTGTTGAATTAACCAAAGAGCCCATATTGCCTTGTCTTCTCCTGTTTATTGAATGCTAGCAGATTCCAGCTTAGTCTAATGCACGCACACTCTTATTATTATTCACACCATTCAGTCATGCAAGTGAAAGGCAATTATGATGATATATGATGGACTGACTGAGATGAGAAAAGCTGGTATGAACTCGACCTCTTTTTGTTTTGGTAAATATGATGAGTCCCGCGTTCTTGATTCAGCTTATTATGAATAAACATGTTTGCAGTGAAAATTAGAGATCGTAGTTGCTTGTGCCATGCTTGATTAGCTATGAGTTATGATGATTTACCTTGTGTGCCAACATGCTATTAAGATGGTTATGATGTGGTATGATGGGGTGGTATCCTCCTTTGAATGATTTAAGTGACTTGACTTGGCACATGTTCACGCATGTAGTTGAAACAAATCAACATAGCCTTCACGATATTTATGTTCATGGTGGATTATATCCTACTCATGCTTGCATCCAATGTTTATTAATTTTAATGCATGTACATGGTTGTTGTCGCTCTCTAGTTGGTCGCTTCCTAGTCTTTTGCTAGCCTTCACTTGTACTAAGCGGGAATACTGCTTGTGCATCCAATCCCTTAAACCCCAAAGTTATTCCAGATGAGTCCACTATACCTTCCTATATGCGGTATCTACCTGCCGTTTCAAGTAAATTTGTATGTGCCAAACTCTAAACCTTCAAATAAATATTCTGTTTTGTATACTCGAATAGCTCATGTATCAACCAAGGCTGTCATTATCTTCCGTGTTAGGCGGGTTATTCTCAAGAGGAGTGGACTCCGCTCCTCACTCACGAGAAAATGGCTGGTCACCGGGATGCCCAGTCCCATGCTTTATGCAAACTAAATCAAAATTAAATGCAAACAAAACTCCCCCTGGGACCTGATGTATGTTGGAGGCACTCATTGTTTCGAGCAAGCCATGGATTGATGTTTGTTGGTGGAGGGGGAGTATAAACTTTACCATTCTGTTTGGGAACCGCCTATGATGTGTTTAGCATGGAAGATATCGCCATCTCTTAGTTGTTACGTTGACAATGAAAGTATACCGCTCAAAATACAATTTATCTCTATTTCAAAACCGAGCTCTGGCACCTCTACAAATCCCTGCTTCCCTCTGCGAAGGGCCTATCCATTTACTTTTATGTTGAGTCATCACCCTCTTATTTAAAAAGCACTAGCTGGAGAGCACAACTGTCATTTGCATTCATCACTATTAATTTATGTTGGGTGTGACTATGATTGGATCTCTTTTACCATGAATTACAATGTCTAGTCAGTCCTCGATCTTTAAAGGTGCTCTGCATTTATGTTTTGCGGTCTCAGAAAGGGCTAGCGAGATACCATCTTGTTATATCATATTATGATTGTTTTGAGAAAGTGTTGTCATCCGAGATTTATTATTATGACTTGCTAGTTGATTATGCTATTGATATGAGTAATTATGAGACCTGAGAATTATTGCAAATGTGGTTAGTTATGATCTATGCTGAAAACTTGAATGCTGGCTTGACATAGTTACAACAACAGCAGCAAACAGAGTTTGTAAAAGTTTTTTTTCTTTCTTTTAGTTTGTCAACTGAATTGCTTGAGGACAAGCAAGGGTTTAAGCTTGGGAGAGTTGATATGTCTCCGTCGTATCTACTTTTCCAAACACTTTTGCCCTTATTTTGGACTCTAACTTGTATGATTTGAATGGAACTAACCCAGACTAACGCTGTTTTCAGCAGAATTGCCATGGTGTTGTTTTATGTGCAGAAAACAAATATTCTCAGAATGACCTTAAACTCCACGGGAGGTCTTAGAAAAAAATAATAAAAAATCCTCACCAAAGATGAAGACCAGGGGGCCCACACCCTTCTCACAAGGGTGGGGGTGCCCCCCCCCCTAGGGCGCCCCCCAGGGCGCGCCCCCCTACCTCATGGGACCCTTGGAAACCCTCCGACGCCAACTCCAACTCTATATATTTGCTTTCGGAGAGAAAAAATCAGGGAGAAGAAATCATCGCATTTTACGATACGGAGCCGCCACCAAGCCCTAAAACCTCTCGAGAGGGCTGATCTGGAGTCCGTTTGGGGCTCCGGAGAGGGGGATTCATCGCTGTCGTCATCATCAACCATCCTCCATCACCAATTTCATGATGCTCACCGCCGTGCGTGAGTAATTCCATAGTAGGCTTGCTGGACGGTGATGGGTTGGATGAGATTTATCATGTAATCGAGTTAGTTTTGTCAGGGTTTGATCCCTAGTATCCATTATGTTCTGAGATTGATGTTGCTATGACTTTTATTCTTTTCGGTTGGATGTCCAGTATATTTCAGACATGTGGCATCTGATACGTCTCCGTCGTATCTACTTTTCCAAACACTTTTGCCCTTGTTTTGGACTCTAACTTGTATGATTTGAATGGAACTAACCCGGACTAACGCTGTTTTCAGCAGAATTGCCATGGTGTTGTTTTATGTGTGGAAAACAAATATTCTCGGAATTACCTGAAACTCCACGGGAGGTCTTAGAAAAAAAATCCTCGCCAAAGATGAAGACCAGGGGGCCCACACCCTTCTCACGAGGGTGGGGGCGCCCCACTAGGGCGCGCCTCCTACCTCATGGGCCCCCTAGAAACCCTCCGACGCCAACTCTAACTCTATATATTTGCTTTCAGAGAGAAAAAAATCAGGGAGAAGAAATCATCGCGTTTTACAATATGGAGCCGCCGCCAAGCCCTAAAACCTCTCGGGAGGGCTGATCTGGAGTCCGTTCGGGGCTCCGAAGAGGCGGATTCATCGTTGTCGTCATCATCAACCATCCTCCATCACCAATTTCATGATGCTCACCGCCGTGCGTGAGTAGTTCCATCGTAGGCTTGCTGGACGGTGATGGGTTGGATGAGATTTATCATGTAATCGAGTTAGTTTTGTTAGGGTTTGATCCCTAGTATCCATTATGTTCTGAGATTGATGTTGCTATGACTTTGCTATGGTTAATGCTTGTCACTAGGGCCCGAGTGCCATGATTTCAGATCTGAACCTATTATGTTTTCATGAATATATGTGAGTTCTTGATCCTATCTTGCAAGTCTATAGTCACCTACTATGTGTTATGATCCGGCAACCCCGAAGTGACAATAATCGGGACCACTCCCGGTGATGACCGTGGTTTGAGGAGTTCATGTATTCACTATGTGCTAATGCTTTGTTCCGGTTCTCTATTAAAAGGAGGCCTTAATATACCTAAGTTTCCAATAGGACCCCGCTGCCACGGGAGGGTAGGACAAAAGATGTCATGCAAGTTCTTTTCCATAAGCACGTATGACTATATACGGAATACATGCCTACATTACATTGATGAATTGGAGATAGTTCTGTGTCACCCTATGTTATGACTGTTACATGATGAATCGCATCCGGCATAATTATCTATCACTGATCCGGTGCCTACGAGTTTTCCATATACTGGTTCTTGCTTATTTACTTTCCTGCTGCTACTGTTACAATCACTACAAAATACCAAAAACATTACTTTTATTGTCTTTACTTTTGTTGCCGCTACCACCACTATCATATTACTTTGCTACTAAACACTTTACTGCAAATACTAAGTTTCCAGGTGTGGTTGAATTGACAACTCAGCTGCTAATACTTGAGAATATTATTTGGCTCCCCTTGTGTCGAATCAATAAATTTGGGTTGAACACTCTACCCTCGAAAGCTATTGCGATCCCCTATACTTGTGGGTTATCAGCGTCTGCCCAGCTTAAGTGACCTCCAAAGGTGCTGCGACCCCGTCTTCGGAGAAGAGGGTGTTCAAGGGGAGGTCCGATCTTCACGGCATAGGATCGATAAACGGATGGGGATAACTAGCTGCAAGCAGCCGGAAAATGGAAAATAAGAGATTATGACCCGACGAGGAGGAGGCTCACCAAACCTTGCAATCCGAACATTCGCCGATCCACAACCCGCAATACTACCCCACACAACCACGCTCAAGTCGTGGAGCACGGGATAGGTGCAATCCGCAAGGGAAACCACGAACTCTAACCCACACAACACGATCTAGTCATGGAGCATGAATTAGGAGCAATTTCTCAAGGAATCACGAGAATAATGGTAACAAGAGCTCTCCAATCTCAGGAGGAGTCTATGTCTTTGGTCTTTGATAGAAATGGCAAAAGTGCCCAACAAAGGGAAGAGCTAGCCTATTTATAATCGGGACAACCCCCCTGTATAGGTGTGAAAGAGAACTAGCTTCTGGAACTAGCTTAGGTGTGGAAGGGAACCAACTTTGTTTGACTAAATGGCTTCAAGACTTAATGAGGTAGCTTCTAGAATACTCTCGTTGGAGGTGGTTGGCAGTTCCTGACCAAACATTGTTCACTAGAGTCGAACAATGTTTCCTTCAGCAGCAAACTCGAGTTCTAGGAACCTTTCGCAAGTTGGAATATGCAAACTCATACAAAACATTGTTTCGTCAGAATCTGAACAATGTTTCTTCAGCAGACAACTCATTCTTCATGAATTCCTAACTTTGTTCCTTCGCCATAAAACATTGTTTTGCACGGACTGTAATGTGTTTGGCCTTATTCGATATCGCACCTGAGTTCATCCAACAACAAAGGAGGAGAAGGCACAACCATGTTTTCAAGGTCAAATGATATACTTAAGTTAGCGTTCACCTGACCATGTATTTGCATTGCGCGGCTTCTTGTGATTGGACCGTTGATGATTGGTGGTGTGTTGCCCATGGTTGGGATGTCCTCATCATCCTCCCACTCTTGAGAAGGAGTCATCCTCGACTCTAAAGGTCCAAAGTATGGGGAAAGATCGAAAACAATGAAGGTTGGGCTAACACCATATTCTTCTGGAAGATCGATCTTGTAAGCATTGTCGTTGATCCTTTCGAGCACCGCAAATGGTCCATCACCACGTGGGTGTAATTTTCACTTGTGTTGCTCAGGAAAACGGTCCTTCTGAAGGTGTACCCATACCAAATCGCCTTGCTCGAACACCAGCTTCTTCATGGTCTTGTTTACCCACTTCATATATTGTTCAGTCATTTTCTCAATGTTCTCCTTTGCTTGGGCATGAAGTTTCTTGACGAAATTAGCACGCTTACTTGCATCAAGGTTGGTTCGTTCCTGCAGTGGCAAAGGCAAAAGATCGATGGGAGCAGTAGGTTTGAATCCATAAACAAGTTCAAATGGGCAAAATTTAGTGGTCGAATGTACAACCCTGTTATACGGGAACTCCACATGAGGTAGGCACTCTTCCCACATCTTCAAATTCTTCTTGAGGACTGCTCGTAGCATCATGGACAACGTTCGGTTGACAACTTCAGTCTGTCCATCAGTTTTTGGGTGGCATGTCATGGAAAATAGGAGCTTGGTGCCAAATTTTCCCCACAAGGTCTTCCAAAAGTAGCTTAGAAATTTGGTGTCATGGTCTAACACAATCGTGTGTGGTACTCCATGTAGCCGCACAACTTCCCTGAAAAATAGATCAGCAATGTGTGAAGCATCATCGCTCTTATGACATGGGGTAAAATGTGACATTTTGCTAAAACGATCAACTACCACAAACACCGAGTCACTCCCCCTCTTAGTCCGTGGTAAACCAAGAACAAAATCCATAGAAATATCTTCCCACGGAGTATTCGGAATAGATAGAGGAGTATATAAACCATGAGGATTCAAGCGGGACTTAGCTTTGTGACAAATCTCGCATCTCATCACGTAGCGTTCCACGTCACGTCTCATGCGCGGCCAAAAGAAGTGATCAACGAGCACACTTTCAGTTTTGTTGGCTCCAAAATGTCCCATGAGGCCACCAGCGTGAGCCTCCTGCAAGAGCAACAAATGAACAGAACATTCTGGGATGCACAATTTGTTAGCTCGAAATAGAAATCCATCATGCAAGTGAAACTTCTCCCATCCCTTTCCCTTGTTGCACTTTGAAAATGGTTTAGAAAAGTATGAGTCGTTAGCATACAATTCTTTGATGCTTTGTAAACCAAGGATTTTAACATCAAGTTGGGAAAGTAAAATGTTACATCTAGACAATGCGTAGGCAACAACGTTATCCTTCCCTTTCTTGTACTTGACAATATAAGGAAAAGACTCTATGAACTCACTCCATTTTGCATGTTATGGTTCAATTTTAGTTGGCCCTTTAGATGTTTTAAAGATTCATGGTCAGAATGTATTACAAACTCTTTTGGCCACAAGTAATGCTGCCATGTTTCCAAAGATCGAACAAGTGCATACAATTCTTTATCATAGATAGAATAATTAAGAGTTGGACCATTAAGCTTCTCACTAAAATAGACGATGGGTTTACCTTCTTGCATTAGTACTCCACCAATGCCAACACCACTTGCATCACATTCAATCTCAAATGTCTTACTAAAATCAGGAAGTGAAAGCAATGGGGCTGATGTCAATCTCATCTTCAATTCTTGGAAGGACTTGTCTTGGGCATCACCCCATTGGAATGAGTGTCTTTCTTCGTTAACTCATTCATTGGTGCAGCAATGGTGCTGAAATCCTTCATGAACCGGCGGTAGAAACTTGCAAGTCCGAGGAAGCTACGTACTTGGCTCACATTTTGTGGAGGCATCCACTCATGAATAGCCTTGATCTTCTCTTCATCGACCTCCACACCTTTTGCTGAAACAACAAAGCCAAGAAACACAACCTTGTTTGTGCAAAATGTGCACTTTTCCACGTTAGCATACAACTTTTCCTCCCGTAGGACAGCAAGCACACATTTTATATGTACAACATGATCCTCCAAAGTTTTGCTATAAATCAATATGTCATCAAAGTAAACCACGACAAACTTGCCAATGAAGGATCTAAGCACATGATTCATCAATCTCATGAAAGTACTAGGTGCATTTGTTAATCCAAAGGGCATAACCAACCATTCATACAAGCCAAATTTTGTCTTAAATGCAGTTTTCCATTCGTCACCCTCTTTCATTCTTATTTGGTGGTAACCACTTCGTAAATCAATTTTGGAAAATATGGTGGAGCCACAAAGTTCATCAAGCATGCATCGAGCCTAGGAATAGGGTGCCGATATCTCACAGTTATGTTGTTAACGGATCTACAATCAGTGCACATGCGCATGGTACCATCTTTCTTTGGAACTAAAAGTATGGGAACAGCACAGGGAGAAAGACTTTCCCTTACATACACTCTATTAAGAAGATCTTCTACTTGCCTCTGAATTTCCTTTGTATCCTCTGGGTTTGCTCGATATGGTGGCCGGTTTGGTAGTGGGGCGCCCGGAACCAAGTTGATCTGGTGCTCAATGCCCCGCTTCGGTGGCAAACCAGGTGGTACCTCCTTGGGAAACACATCCTCATACTCCTGCAAAAGATCAAGAACAACACTAGGAAGAGTTGAGGGTAAGTCGTTAGCAGCCAATAAAGTTTCCTTGTACATGAGTACAAACAATAGAGTATTAGGTTCCCTCAATTCCCGCATATCCCTTTTCCTAGTTGTCATAACTAATCCCTCTTTTTCCCGGGGCTTGGTCATATTTGGCTGTGGAGCTTTTGGCTGTGGAAACACTCCCTCACTATGTTGGTGGCTCACTCGTTGTGTATGATCACTCTCTCCCTTTTTGTTTCCTTTTATTTTCATCTCATCAAGATAGACTTCCTCAGGTGTCATGGGCAGCCAATTGAACTTTTCTCCTCTATGGACAAAACATAAGCGATTCGCACGCCCACTGATTTGCACATCACGGTCATGCAACCACGGTCGTCCAAGAAGCAAGTGACAAGTGTCCATCGGCACCACATCACACTCAACATCATCTTGATATGTCCCTACTGAAAATGGTATTCGCACGCTGCTAATCACCTTAATTGCGTCACAATCATTCAGCCATTGCATGCTATATGGATGTGGGTGACGTTTTGTTTGCAATTGATGCTTCTCGACCATCTCCGTGCTTGCAATATTGCTACAGCTGCCACTATCAACAATCACTCGACATATCTTTGAGTTGATAAGGCAACACGTGTGGAAAAGATTATGTCGCTGCCCCTTTTCCTCCTCCACAACTTGGGCGTTAAGTGAACGACATACAACCAAAGCTTCTCCATCAAGTCCCTCACGAGATAAAATAGTTCCTCCTACTTCCCAACCTTGCTCCTCTTCCACTTCATCATTGCCACCTTCATGGTCACTGTCAGACTCCCATTCACCTTGTTCATTGAGGATCATAGTTGTTTTGCTGGGACATTCCGAAGAAATATGACCTCTTCCTTCGCATTTGTGGCATTGAATGTCGTTGTTGCGTGTAGAACTCTTTTCTGGAGGTGGAGCAGAGGATACTCCTGCTATAGCTGATGGCCTCTTATCTTGATTGCGAATAGCAGGTGAGGAAGCCGTCGAGGCATGTGGGTGCCTAGGTGGTGCACCCTCAAACTGAGAACTATATGGATGTTGTGTTCGCTGCCATGAGCGTGTGGTGGTGCAGCCTTGGAAACCACAAGTACGACCATTACGCATATTCTTCTTCTCAACTCTTATAGCTTGATGTACCAAATCTTGTATTGTGTCATAAGGAAACATCTCCACAAAATCTGATATTTCATCATTCAGCCCATGTAAAAATCTTGCCATTTCCGCCTCAACATTTTCATGGGTTCTTGTCCGAATCAGCAACACCTCCATCTCTTTATAGTACTCCTCAACAGTGTGGGAACCTTGAGTGAGCCCCTGCAACTGCTAGTACAATTGCCTCTCATAGTATGATGGAACAAAACGGCGCCTCATGACTTCCTTCATCAAGGTCCAGCTGCGGATATGATTATTGCCTGACATCAACCGATCGTCTTGCAGCTGATTCCACCATGTAAGAGCATAACCAGAGAACTCCATAACAGCAAGATCAACTCTCTTGGCTTCAGAAAAACCATGGATGCGAAAGATTTAGTCACACTTCTCTTCCCACTCAATATATGCATCCGGGTCCTCTTTTCCCGTGAATGATGGCACGTGTAGCTTCACTCTCGCTTGGTTGTCACGGTCATCCTGATCACGACGGTCATAACGATGACCATTGCGACCAAAAACAGCACCACGATGAGGCGGGGAGTAGGGTTCATAGTCCCCCATGCCTTCATCTTCGTCACCATGCTTGTAGAGATCTTCAAGGAAGATGGCATCATCATCATGTGTCCCTCGTCGCCGGTGATCAGCAGCAAACCCGCGGGGGTCATGGCCTCGCCCGCGAGCTTCCCCTCCATGCAGCCCACCCTCATGGGGGGGGCAGCAAAGTCGCCATGCCTCCGTTCAGCACCAACAGCAGGGGCGTCGTGTGCAGCACCTCTTGCAGCTCTTCCACGACCAACATGGTGATCGTTGTTTCCTTGCCGTTGCCGGTTGTCGGCGGCCAACGAGGCAGCGGGGCTGTGTTGATGTTGATCCCCATTACGCGCGATAGGAAGACGACCACCGAACTGTTGGGGAACATGGTAATTTCAAAAAAAATCCTACGCACACTCAAGATCATGGTGATGCATAGCAACGAGAGGGGAGAGTGTAATCTACGTACCCTCGTAGACCGACAGCGGAAGCGTTATGACAACACGGTTGATGTAGTCGTACGTCTTCACGGCCCGACAGATCAAGCACCGAAACTACGGCACCTCCGAGTTTTAGCACACGTTCAGCTCGATGACGATCCCCGGACTCCGATCCAGCAAAGTGTCGGGGAAGAGTTCCGTCAGCACGACGGCGTGGTGACAATCTTGATGTTCTACCGTCGCAGGGCTTCGCCTAAGCACCGCTACAATATTATCGAGGAGTATGGTGGAAGGGGGCACCGCACACGGCTAAGAAAACGATCACACGGATCAACTTCTGTGTCTAAAGGTGCCCCCTGCCTCCGTATATAAAGGAGCAAAGCGGGGGTGCGGCCGGCCCTAGGAGGAGGCGCGCCGGAGGAGTCCTACTCCTACCGGGAGTAGGACTCCCCCCTTTCCCTAGTTGGATTAGGACTTGGGGGGGAAGGAGGAGAGGGAAGAAAGGAAAGGGGGGGCGCCGCCCCCTCCCCTCCTTGTCCAATTCGGACTTGGGGGGGAGGGGCGTGCGGCAGCCCCTAGGCCTCCTCTCCTCTTCCTCCACTAGGCCCATTAAGGCCCATTAGGTTACCGGGGGGTTCCGGTAACCTCCCGGTACTCCGGTAAAATGCCGATTTCACTCGGAACACTTCCGATGTCCAAACATAGGCTTCCAATATATCAATCTTTATGTCTCGACCATTTCGAGACTCCTCGTCATGTCCGTGATCACATCCGGGACTCCAAACAAACTTTGGCACATCAAAATATATAAACTCATAATGAAACTATCATCGTAACATTAAGCGTGCGGACCCTACGGGTTCGAGAACAATGTAGACATGACCGAGACATGTCTCCGGTCAATAACCAATAGCGGAACCTGGATGCTCATATTGGCTCCCACATATTCTACGAAGATCTTTTATCGGTCAGAGCGCATAACAACATACTTTGTTCCCTTTGTCATCTGTATGTTACTTGCCCGAGATTCGATCGTCGGCATCTCAATACCTAGTTCAATCTCGTTATCGGTAAGTCTCTTTACTCGTTCCGTAATACATCATCTCACAACTAACTCATTAGTTGCAATGCTTGCAAGGCTTAGGTGATGTGCATTACCGAGAGGGCCTAGAGATACCTCTCCGACAATCGGAGTGACAAATCCTAATCTCGAAATATGCCAACCCAACAAGTACCTTCGGAGACACCTGTAGAGCACCTTTATAATCACCCAGTTACGTTGTGACGTTTGGTAGCACACAAAGTGTTCCTCCGGTAAACGGGAGTTGCATAATCTCATAGACATAGGAACATGTATAAGTCATGAAGAAAGCAATAGCAACAAACTAAACGATCAAGTGCTAAGCTAACGGAATGGGTCAAGTCAATCACATCATTCTCCTAATGATGTGATCCCGTTAATCAAATGACAACTCATGTCTATGGTTAGGAAACATAACCATCATTGATCAACGAGCTAGTCAAGTAGAGGCATACTAGTGACACTCTGTTTGTCTATGTATTCACACATGTATTATGTTTCCGGTTAATACAATTCTAGCATGAATAATAAACATTTATCATGATATAAGGAAATAAATAATAACTTTATTATTGCCTCTAGGGCATATTTCCCTCAGTCTCCCACTTGCACTAGAGTCAATAATCTAGTTCACATCGCCATGTGATTTAATACCAATAGTTCACATCACCATGTGATTAACACCCATAGTTCACATCGACATGTGACCAACACCCAAAGGGTTTACTAGAGTCAATAATCTAGTTCGCATCGCTATGTGATTAACACCCAAAGAGTACTAAGGTGTGACCATGTTTTGCTTGTGAGAGAAGTTTAGTCAACGGGTCTGCCACATTCAGATCCGTACGTATTTTGCAAATTTCTATGTCAACAATGCTTTGCACGGAGCTACTCTAGTTAATTGCTCCCACTTTCAATATGTATCCAGATTGAGACTTAGAGTCATCTGGATCAGTGTCAAAACTTGCATCAACGTAACCCTTTACGACGAACCTTTTGTCACCTCCATAATCGAGAAACATATCCTTATTCCACTAAGGATAATTTTGACCAATGTCCAGTGATCTACTCCTAGATCACTATTGTACTCCCTTTCCAAACTCAGGGCAGGGTATACAATAGGTCTGGTACACAGCATGACATACTTTATAGAACCTATGGCTGAGGCATAGGGAATGACTTTCATTCTCTCTCTATCTTCTGCCGTGGTCGGGTTTTAAGTCTTACTCAACTTCACACCTTGTAACACAAGCCAGAACTCCTTTTTGACTGTTCCATTTTGAACTACTTCAAAATCTTGTCAAGGTATGTACTCATTGAAAAAACTTATCAAGCATCTTGATCTATCTCTATAGATCTTGATGCTCAATATGTAAGCAGCTTCACCGAGGTCTTTTTTTTGAAAAACTCCTTTCAAACACTCCTTTATGCTTTGCAGAATAATTCTACATTATCTCCGATCAACAATATGTCATTCACATATACTTATCAGAAATACTATAGTGCTCCCACTCACTTTCTTGTAAATACAGGCTTCACCGCAAGTCTGTATAAAACTATATGCTTTTATCAACTTATCAAAGCGTATATTCCAACTCCGAGATGCTTGCACCAGTCCATAGATGGATCGCTGGAGCTTGCATATTTTGTTAGCACCTTTAGGATTGACAAAACTTTCTTGTTGCATCATATACAACTCTTCTTTA
The DNA here is from genome assembly GCF_018294505.1 of Triticum aestivum. Lineage (NCBI taxonomy): Eukaryota > Viridiplantae > Streptophyta > Magnoliopsida > Poales > Poaceae > Triticum > Triticum aestivum. The sequence goes on along the minus strand of NC_057809.1, from coordinate 544,887,737 downwards.
ATAAATCCATTAAGGAATGTAGTTTTGTTTATCCATTTGCCAGATTTCATAAAATGTGGCAATTGCTAACATGATTCGGACAGACTTAAGCATAGATACGAGTGAGAATCTCTCATCATAGTCAACACCTTGAACTTGTCGAAAAACCTTTTTGCGACAATTCTAGCTTTGCAGATAGTAACACTACTATCAGCGTTCGTCCTCCTCTTGAAGATCCATTTAATCTCAATGGCTCGCCGATCAATGAGCAAGTCAATCAAAGTCCATACTTTGCTCTCATACATGCATCTCATCTCAGATTTCATAGCCTCAAGCCATTTCGCGGAATCTGGGCTCATCATCGCTTCCTCATAGTTCGTAGGCTCGTCATGGTCAAGTAACATGACCTCCAGAACAGGATTACCGTACCGCTCTGGTGCGGATCTCACTCTGGTTTACCTACGAGGTTCGGTAGCAACTTGATCTGAAGTTACATGATCATCATCATTAGCTTCCTCACTAATTGGTGTAGTAGTCACAGGAACATATTTCTGTGATGAACTACTTTCCAATAAGGGAGCAGGTACAACTACCTCATCAAGTTCTACTTTCCTCCCACTCACTTCTTTCGAGAGAAACTCCTTCTCTAGAAAGGATCCATTCTCAGCAACGAATATCTTGCCTTCGGATCTGTGATAGAAGGTGTACCCAACATTTTCTTTTGGGTATCCTATGAAGACGCACTTCTCCGATTTGGGTTTGAGCTTATCAGGTTGAATTTTTTTCACATAAGCATTGCAACCTCAAACTTTAAGAAACGACAACTTAGGTTTCTTGCCAAACCATAGTTCATACGGTGTCGTCTCAACGGATTTAGATGGTGCCCTATTTAACGTGAATGTAGCTGTCTCTAATGCATAACCCCAAAACGATAGCGGTAAATCAGTAAGAGACGTCATAGATCGCACCATATCTAATAAAGCATGGTTACGACGTTCGGACACACCATTACACTATGGTGTTCCAGGTGGCGTGAGTAATGAAACTATTTCACATTGTTTTAACTGAAGGCCAAACTCATAACTCAAATATTTACTTCTGCGATCATATTGTAGAAACTTTTATTTTGTTACGATGATTCTCCACTTCACTCCGAAATTCTTTGAACTTTTCAAATGTTTCAGACTTGTGTTTCATCAAGTAGATATACCCATATCTGCTCAAATCATCTGTGAAGGTCAGAAAATAACGATACTTGCCGTGAGCCTTAACACTCATCGGACCGCATACATCAGTATGTATTATTTCCAATAAGTCAGTTGCTCGCTCGATTGTTCCATAGAACTGAGTCTTAGTCATCTTTCCCATGAGGCATGGTTCGCAAGCATCAAGTGATTCATAATCAAGTGATTCCAAAAGTCCACCAGCATGGAGTTTCTTCATGCGCTTTACACCAATATGACCTAAACGGCAGTGCCACAAATAAGTTGCACTATCATTATTAAATTTGCATCTTTTGGTTTCAATATTATGAATATGTGTATCAGTACGATCGAGATCCAACGAACCATTTTCATTGGGTGTGTAACCATATAATGTTTTATTCATGTAAACAGAAACAACAATTTATTCTCTTACTTAAATGAATAACCGTATTGCAATAAACATGATCAAATCATATTCATGCTCAACACAAACACCAAATAACACTTATTTAGGTTCAACACTAATCTCGAAAATATAGGGAGTGTGCGATGATGATTATATCAATCTTGGAACCACTTCCAACACACATCGTCACTTCGCCCTTAACTAGTCTCTGTTCATTCCGCAACTCCCGTTTCGAGTTACTACTCTTAGCAACTGAACTAGTGTCAAATACTGAGGGGTTGCTATAAACACTAGTAAAGTACACATCAATAACATGTATATCAAATATACCTATGTTCACTTTGCCATCCTTCTTATCCGCCAATTACTTGGGGCAGTTCCGCTTCTAGTGACCAGTCCCTTTGCAGTAGAAGCACTTAGTCTCAGGCTTAGGACCAGACTTGGGCTTCTTCACTTGAGCAACAACTTGCTTGCCGTTCTTCTTGAAGTTCCCTTTCTTTCCCTTTGCCCCTTTCTTGAAACTAGTGGTCTTGTTAATCATCAACACTTGATGCTCTTTCTTGATTTCTACCTTCATCGATTTCATCATCATGAAAAGCTCGGGAATCATTTTCATCATCCCTTGCATACTATAGTTCATCACGAAGTTCTACTAACTTGGTGATGGTGACTAGAGAATTCTGTCAATCACTATTTTATCTGGAAGATTAACTCCCACTTGATTCAAGTGATTGTAGTACCCAGACAATCTGAGCACATGCTCACTGCTTGAGCTATTCTCCTCCATATTTTTAGCTATAGAACTTGTTGGAGACTTCATATCTCTCAACTCGGGTATTTGCTTGAAATATTAACTTCAACTCCTGGAACATCTCATATGGTCCATGACATTCAAAACGTCTTTGAAGTCCCGATTCTAAGCTGTTAAGCATGGTGCACTAAACTATCAAGTAGTCATCATATTGAGCTAGCCAGACGTTCATAACATCTGCATCTGCTCCTACAATAGGTCTGTCACCTAGCGGTGCAACAAGGACATAATTCTTCTGTGCAGCAATGAGGATAAACCTCACATCACGGATCCAATCCGCATCATTGCTACTAACATTTTTCAACTTAGTTTTCTCTAGGAACATATATATAACATAGGGAAGCAACAACGCGAGCTATTGATCTACAACATAGATATGCTAATACTACCAGGACTAAGTTCATGATAAATTAAAGTTCAATTAATCATATTACTTAAGAACTCCCACTTAGACAGACATCCCTCTAATCTTCTAAGTGATCACGTGATCCATATCAACTAAACCATGTCCGGTCATCACGTGAGATGGAGTAGTTTCAATGGTGAACATCACTATGTTGATCATATCTACTATATGATTCACGCTTGACCTTTCGGTCTCTGTGTTCCGAGGCCATATCTGTTATATGCTAGGCTTGTCAAGTTTAACCTGAGTATTCCGTGTGTGCAACTGTTTTGCACCCGTTGTATTTGAACGTAGAGCCTATCACACCTGATCATCACGTGGTGTCTCAGCACGAAGAACTTTCGCAACGGTGCATACTCAGGGAGAACACTTGTACCTTTATAATTAGTGAGAGATCATCTTATAAAGCTACTGTCAAACTAAGCAAAATAAGATGTATAAAAGATAAACATCACATGCAATCAAAATATGTGACATGATATGGCCATCATCATCTTGTGCCTTTGATCTCCATCTCCAAAGCGTCGTCATGATCTCCATCGTCACCGGCATGACACCATGATCTCCATCATCTTGATCTATATCAATGTGTTGTCACATGGTTGTCTCACCAACAATTGCTCTGCAACTATTGCTATCGCATAGCGATAAAGTAAAGCAATTATTTGGTGCTTGCATCTTATGCAATAGAGAGATAACCATAAGGCTTTTGCCGATTGCCGATAACTACAACAAAACATGATCATCTCATACAACAACTTATATCTCATCACGTCTTGACCATATCACATCACAACATGCCCTGCAAAAACAAGTTAGACGTCCTCTACTTTGTTGTTGCAAGTTTTACGTGGCTGCTACGGGCTGAGCAAGAATCATTCTTACCTACGCATCAAAACATCAACGATAGTTTGTCAAGTTGGTGCTGTTTTAACCTTCACAAGGACCGGGCGTAGCCACACTTGGTTCGACTAAAGTTGGAGAAACTGACACCCGCCAGCCACCTGTGTGCAAAGCACGTCGGTAGAACCAGTCTCGCGTAAGCGTACGCGTAATGTCGGTCCGGGCCGCTTCATCCAACAATACCGCCGAACCAAAGTATGACATGCTGGTAAGCAGTATGACTTATATCGCCCACAACTCACTTGTGTTCTACTCGTGCATAACATCAACCCATAAAAACTAGGCTCGGATTCCACTGTTGGGGAACGTGGTAATTTCAAAAAAATTCCTACGCACACGCAAGATCATGGTGATGCATAGCAACGAGAGGGGAGAGTGTAATCTACGTACCCTCGTAGACCGACAGCGGAAGCGTTATGACAACACGGTTGATGTAGTCGTACGTCTTCACGGCCCGACCGATCAAGCACCGAAACTACGGCACCTCCGAGTTTTAGCACACGTTCAGCTCGATGACGATCCCCGGACTCCGATCCAGCAAAGTGTCGTGGAAGAGTTCCGTCAGCATGACGGCGTGGTGATGATCTTGATGTTCTACCGTCGCAGGGCTTCGCCTAAGCACCGCTACAATATTATCGAGGAGTATGGTGGAAGGGGCACCGCACACGGCTAAGAAAACAATCACGCGCATCAACTTCTGTGTCTAGAGGTGCCCCCTGCCTCCGTATATAGAGGAGCAAAGGGGGATGCGGCCGGCCCTAGGAGGAGGCGCGCCGGAGGAGTCCTACTCCTACCGGGAGTAGGACTCCCCCCTTTCCCTAGTTGGATTAGGACTTGGGGGGAAGGAGGAGAGGGAAGAAAGGAAAGGGGGGGCGCCGCCCCCCCTCCTTGTCCAATTCGGACTTGGGGGGGAGGGGCGCACGGCAGCCCCTAGGCCTCCTCTCCTCTTCCTCCAGTAGGCCCATTAAGGCCCATTAGGTTACCGGGGGGTTCCGGTAACCTCTCGGTACTCCGGTAAAATGCCGATTTCACCCGGAACACTTCCGATGTCCAAACATAGGATTCCAATATATCAATCTTTATGTCTCGACCATTTCGAGACTCCTCGTCATGTCCGTGATCACATCTGGAACTCCGAACAAACTTCGGTACATCAAAATATATAAACTCATAATGAAATTGTCGCCGTAACGTTAAGCGTGCGGACCCTATGGGTTCGAGAACAATGTAGACATGACCGAGACATGTCTCCAGTCAATAACCAATAGCGGAACCTGGATGCTCATATTGGCTCCCACATATTCTACGAAGATCTTTTGTCGGTCAGACCGCATAACAACATACTTTGTTCCCTTTGTCATCGTATGTTACTTGCCCGAGATTCGATCGTCGGCATCTCAATACCTAGTTCAATCTCGTTACCGGTAAGTCTCTTTACTCGTTCCGTAATACATCATCTCGCAACTAACTCATTAGTTGCAATGCTTGCAAGGCTTAGGTGATGTGCATTACCGAGAGGGCCCAGAGATACCTCTCCGACAATCGGAGTGACAAATCCTAATCTCAAAATACGCCAACCCAACAAGTACCTTCAGAGACACCTGTAGAGCACCTTTATAATCACCCAGTTACATTGTGATGTTTTCTAGCACACAAAGTGTTCCTCCGGTAAACGGGAGTTGCATAATCTCATAGTCATAGGAACATGTATAAGTCATGAAGAAAGCAATAGCAACAAACTAAACGATCAAGTGCTAAGTTAACGGAATGGGTCAAGTCAATCACATCATTCTCCTAATGATGTGATCCCGTTAATCAAATGACAACTCATGTCTATGGTTAGGAAACATAACCATCTTTGATCAACGAGCTAGTCAAGTAGAGGCATACTAGTGACACTCTGTTTGTCTATGTATTCACACATGTATTATGTTTCCGGTTAATATAATTCTAGCATGAATAATAAACATTTATCATGATATAAGGAAATAAATAATAACTTTATTATTGCCTCTAGGGCATATTTCCTTCACGAACATCCTTCGCATAGCTGCAACTATACTCTCCTCAATCATATCACCAAGTGTTGCGCGAGTTTTTGGGATTAACTTCCACATGTTGATGTCCATGTACACTCGAGTTGGATCCTGTCATGTTAACTCTTGGAAACAAGTGGTAAAAGAAAAATATGTGGAAAACACTCAGCTCACCTTCTTGCTTACCCAAATTCTAATGATTCCTTGGCGGTGTGAGGAAGTAGCAAATCAGGAGTGGACGGGCCAATGAAAGGAAGGAACCTGATGGTTTCTAGGTGGATCTGGGTGGGGTTAAAAGGGAGGGCTAGTGCTGAGATCCAATCGATGCAAACCAAACAATCAAGAAAATGTTTGTAGATCCTTACACCACGTTTGAGCTACAACACTTGCCACTTCAACTTCTGAAATTTCTCACCAAACTGAATATGATTGCACAGTTGCTCAACACTTTCTCTTATCTCTTTTTTTGCTCTTTCTTTTTTCTCTCTCTTTTTTTGCTCTACAATAGATCCAACAACAAGACTCAAAGAAAAATTGCAGCAACTCTGGATAGGACTTGGTGCAAACACAAAGAGGAAAGCAAACAACTAGATCTCATCAAACAAAGGCTTGGACTTTTTGTGCCTTTTTGGCTTTGGACTCTAGGATGGGGAAAACCAAACTAAAAAGGATAGATCTAGCAACAAAGATACAGATCCTACCGTGTAAACCTTGTTCTTAATACCAGATGATGCGACCCCGTCTTCGGAGAAGAGAGTGTTCAAGGGGAGGTCCGATCTTCACGGCGTAGGATCGATAAACGGATGGGGATAACTAGCTGCAAGCAGCCAGAAAAATGGAAAATAAGAGATTATGACCCGATGAGGAAGAGGCTCACTGAAGCTTGCAATCTGAATATTCGCCGATCCACAACCCGCAATACTACCCCACACAACCACGCTCAAGTCGTGGAGCACGGGATAGGTGCAATCCGCAAGGGAAACCATGAACTCTAACCCACACAACACGATCTAGTCATGGAGCACGAATTAGGAGCAATTTCTCAAGGAATCACGAGAATAAGGGTAACAAGAGCTCTCCAATCTCAGGAGGAGTCTATGTCTTTGGTCTTTGATAGAAATGGCAAAAGTGCCCAACGAAGGGAAGAGCTAGCCTATTTATAATCGGGACAACCCCCCTGGATAGGTGTGAAAGAGAACTAGCTTCTGGAACTAGCTTAGGTGTGGAAGGGAACCAGCTTTGTTTGACTAAATGGCTTCAAGACTTAATGAGGTAGCTTCTGGAATACTCTCGTTGGAGGTGGTTGGCAGTTCCCGACCAAACATTGTTCACTAGAGTCGAACATTGTTTCCTTCAGCAACAAACTCGAGTTCTGGGAACCTTTCGCAAGTTGGAATATGCAAACTTGTACAAAATATTGTTATGTCAGAATCAGAACAATGTTTCTTCAGCAGACAACTCATTCTTCATGAATTCCTAACTTTGTTCTTTCGCCATAAAACATTGTTTTGCACTGACTGAAATGTGTTTGGCCTTCTTCGACATCGCACCTGAGTTCAACCAACAACAAAGGAGGTGAAGGCACAACCATGTTTTCAAGGCCAAATGATATACTTAAGTTAGTGTTCACCTGATCATGTATTTGCATTGCGTGGCTTCTTGTGATTGGACCATTGATGATTGGTGGTGTGTTGCCCATGGTTGGGATGTCCTCATCAAAAGGCCACTTTTATGCAATGACTATAAATATCCTTCTTCCAGGCCGAGTGAGGGTTGTCCAACACAGCAAAAAGATTCCAAGAACACTTTTCTCTCTCACTCTCTTGTTTCCACCGAACCCTACATCCCGAGTGCATTTGTGAGGATTCTTGAGTGTTGTTCCAATCAAACTATAGTCCCTCTCCCCTCCTCTCAGCCAAAGGAATTCATGATTTGAGCAAGTTTTGAGTGCCTCCCTTGATCTTGTTACTCTTGGAGGTTGGAGACTCCTAGGCGGTAGGAGTTCTTCGATGAGGAATCAAACCATTGTGATTACCCCCTGGAAAGTTTGTGAGGGTTTGGAGACCACCCCAAGGTCTACCACCAGTGATTGAGAATCGCCTTCATGATGATATCTCAAAGAGAGAACAGGGTGAGCCTTCGTGGTGTTGGTGTGCCTTCGAGGTAACACCCACCTCTCTAAGCGGTGACATAGCTTCCCTCCAAGGAAGTGAACATCGGCATACATCCTCGTCTCTCGAAGTTGCGGTTATCCCTAACCCTAGCTTCCTACATGTGGTTATTTGTCTCTTAAGTATTTACTTGAATTATATTGTGCTTGCTCTCACATATACTTGTTGATCATGCTTACATTGCTTAGCTCTTGTATCACCTTTGCAATTGTTAGGCTCACTTTCATATTTCACTTTATAGCCTAAAATTGCTAAGTAAGAATTAAATTTTTGTAATTGCACCTATTCAACCCCCCTCTAGGTCCATCTCAATCCTTTCACCATCTTTTAGGTAGGTGGGAACGTGTTGTGCTATGGTAATTGCGACGCCCGGATAATTAAGCTACAGTAATTCCCTGCTAATGATGCCATGTCACCATGATTACCGTTAATTAAACTCGCGTTGATTCAAGCGGAGTTCAAATTCAAATTCAAACTAAAGCCAAACACTAAAAGTTCTCAAACATTAAAACTAAAATGTGAAAATGTGAAAAATAAATGCAAAGGCTTATTGGTAAAGGAATCAACTTTTTATAAAAATATTTAAATGCCCTTACTTAAATAAAATTATAGCTCAGACACATAAGTAAATGCCTTTTTCAATTAATAAAATATTAACTAAGTTATTTAATTGCCCAAAACTATTGGGGCAGTGGCATGTTTATTAAAACTAAATTAGGTACAACTTTGGTATTTTACAAAACTATAACAAAATAGAAAACTAAAAGAAAACAGAAAAGAAATACAAACAATAGGTAAAGGGGGAAAATAGAGAAGTGGCACATTGAGCTTAGGCTTGCTGGCCACAGTTCGGCCCAGCCCGCCTAAGCCACCATCGTCTTCCTCCTGTTCACCGCGCCTCGTGGACGACCCGAGCGTGTCCATGGCCGGGATTGCCACGCGCCGGCCATCCCCCGGTCCCCTGGTGGATAACAGCACCCCGTCGCCCCTCCCCCGAAACCCTAGAACCGCACTTCCCCTTTCCTCTCGCGCTCTCTCCCTCGCTCTCCCATCTCGCCTCGAGCCCGCCGCCATGGATCCGTCGTAGGCGCGGCCACCATGCTCCCCGCGCCTCGCCGATGAGTCCACCAGCTCCGCCTGCTTCCTCAACTCCCTCTCTGACCAAGGTTTCAAGCTCGGCGCCACCACAACCCCGGGGATCGAGTTCTTCCTCGCCTACGGTTGCCGGTGCTCCTCCGCCAATTGCCGACGCCCTACTGCTCATACGCACTCACCAGGCTTACGTGAGCCTCTTCGGTGAGCACTGCATCTTCCCCTCCGTTTTCCCCTTGCCGCATAGCCTCTAGCCACGGCACCCGCCATGGCCGAGCCCACTGCCGCTGTTAGCTTCACCGCCACACACGCCGCTACTGTCGCTTGTGTCCGAGCCCACATACGTGCTCCTGGAGTTGCCAAGAGTCCAACGCACGCACACCCACATCCCCTAGTGCCCCTAGCTCCGGTTATGCTTTCGCCCGCACGCCGCCGCCGCTCCACTCGTTGTCGTCGTCCCTGTGGACCACTCACAGCCGCTCCGCGACCACCAATCGACGCGGGTGAGTCCTAGCTCTGGAACGAGCCTGTCCGCGCGTCGAACAACCCCCCCCCCCCCCCGCAACACCAATCCCGACCACGGTTGAGCTCCGGCCGCTTCTCAGCTCGGCGTCGGCGACATCTCCGACCACATCGGGACGAACCGCTCACACGAGTAGATGTGCCTCTTCACGCTCATTCGAACGAGCCCAAGCGCGCATGAATCCATGCCCTGTGCACGTTTTCCGGTGAACTTTGGCGGGTCAGCGTCGTGTATTTGGTCGCCAGCGGCGAGAGCCGGCCGCGCTGACCTAGCCTGGCCCGGGGCCACCCCCCTGGGTCACTGCCCGGTGGGACCCACAAGCCCGATTGACCGCGTTGACTCAGGTCAACGTGCTGACTGTGCACCCCAAGTCACTACCAGTGGGGCCCACATCCCCAAACTTATTAAGACCGAAATTAATTAATTAATTTAATTAGTTACACTAAGTAGACACTGATGTGTGGGTCCAGTAGGTTAATTTGTTAAATTTGATTAGTTTTAAACTATGTCAAACCCACTATCAATGACAGGTGGGGCCCAAACATCAGTTTGACCAGTCAACTGGCTGGTTGACTGCTGACGTCGGGATGACATCATGCTGGCGCAATATGTTCTTTTGTATTAATAATAATAATAATAATAACTATTTAAAACTTTGAAAGTTAATATAAAATAAACCGTAACTTGGATGAAAATACTTTGTACAGGAAAGTTGCTCAGAACGACGAGACTAATCTGAATACGTAGTCCGTTCATCCGCCACACATCCCTGGCATAGCGAACTTGCAACATTCCCCCTCCGGTTCGACTGTCCAAAAATGACAAACATCGGGAATACTTTCCCGGATGTTTTTCCCCTTCACCGGTATCACCTATCCCTACGTTAGATCACCCATGGCACCGCGTATTGCCATTTTATACTCTGTGATGTTTTGATTGCTCTATTATTTATTGTGTTCCCCCTCCGTTACTTCTTTCCAATAGACCCCGAGACTGTTGCCGATACCCCTGTGATCGACTACATCGACGAAGACCCCTCCTTGCCAGAGCAACCAGGCAAGCCCCCCCCCTTGTTCAACCCGATATCGCCTACTCCTTCTCTCTACTGCTTGCATTAGAGTAGTGTAGCATGTTACTCCTTTGGGTTAATCCTATTCTGCTGCATAGCCTGTCTTTGCTACTACTGTTGTTACCTTTACCTGCAATCCTAAATGATTAGTATATGATGCTAGTTTATCATCAGTGACCCTACACTCTTGTCCGTCTGCCATGCTATATTACTGGGCCATGATCACTCGGGAGGTGATCACGGATATACACTATACTATACTATTACATTACTTATGTTACTGTTCGGAGATGGGGGCTGAAGGGGCAGGTGGTTCCATCCAGGTAGTGATGGGCCTGGGTTCCCGACAGCCCCCTGATGATTACTTTGTGGTGGAGCGACAGGGCAGGTTGAGACCACCTAGGAGAGAGTTGGGCCTGGCCCTGGTCGGCGTCCGCGGTTACTTCAAAATAACACGCTTAACGAGATCTTGGTATTTGATCTGAGTCTGGCCACTGGCCTATACGCACTAACCAACTACGCGGGAATAGTTATGGGCACTCGACATCGTGGTATCAGCCGAAGCCTTCTTGACATGAGCGACTGAGTGGTGCACGCCGGGTTGGACCGCGTAACGCGACTTCCTTTGTAATGGAGGTTGCTGGGTCTGCTCACCGGTCGCCCACGCAACATGCAGGTTTGCAATGGGCGATGGGCCCAGACCCCTGCGGCATAGGATTTAGACCGGCGTGCTGACCTCTTTGTTGTGCCTAGGTAGGGCTGCGACGTGTTGATCTTCTAAGGCCGGGCATGACCCAGGAAAGTGTGTCTGGCCAGAGGGATCGAGCGTGTTAGGAAATGTGGTGCACCCCTGCAGGGAAGTTTATCTATTTGAATAGTCGTGTCCCTCGGTAAAAGGACGAATCAGAGTTGTACCTTGACCTTATGATAACTAGAACCAGATACTTAATAAAACACACCCTTCCAAGTGCCAGATACAACCCGGTGATCGCTCTCTCACAGGGCGACGAGGAGAGGATCGCCGGGTAGGATTATGATATGCGATGATACCTGGTGAACTTACCATCTACTCTCTTCTATATGCTTCAAGATGGAGGTTGCTAGAAGCGTAATCTTCAATAGGACTAGCTATCCCCCTCTTATTCTGGCATTCTGTAGTTCAATCCATAGTTACTACCCTTTTCATTGATACCAATTCATACGTAGTGTAGATCCTTTCTTGCGAGTACTTTGGATGAGTACTCACGGTTTCTTTCCTACTTCTTTTCCCCCTTTTTCCGGTTAGTGTGATCATATGATGGAGTCCAGGAGCCAGAGGATCCCGAGGATGATTCTACGTGGAATTCGACTTCGAGGAATACTTAGGAGGTCCTAGGCAGGAGGCCTTGCATTTTCGATCGTTGCTACGTTTGTGCTCCATCACTACTATCATATCCCAAATCCATACAAATTCATGGAACTATGTCAACGCACAGACATCGTCCGGCTACTCCATCGCTACTTTCGAAACGTGCCATCGGACTACCAAAATTTGACATGTTTGGCTATGGTGGAGATCATCCACGACTTCCCTTGCCCTTCCCGGCGCCCTTGTCGTCCTTCCCGTGGAAATACCGGTAGACGACGTGGTAGGGATCGAGTCGGATCTGCTCATCGTCGAAGCTGTCCTCGTCGCTGTTGTCCTCCTTTTCCTCCTTCGGTGGCAGTCCGGCCATGGCACGGAACACCCGGTTCTGCTCCCGCGCAGGGACCCGCGTGTTTCTCCGCTGTCGTTTCTTCACAATGCGGGAGCGGATGACTTCCTCCTCTACGACCGCCCGCATCGCCGCATTAGCCGTCTCCGCCGCTGCCATTTCCGTCGCGATACACGCCTCGGCGGCCCTTATCCTCTCCTTCCCACGACGGGCTACCCGTTCCCGGTGGGACTCATATAGTCTGCCCGGCCGGTGATGGGGAAGGAGAGATTTTTCGGCCGCCGAGACTGCGATTATCCAGTCCCAGAGGACCCGAGCGCCCGTTGAGCCGACGCCATAGAGTCGCGCTGGAGAAATCCGTCCATTGGCTGGGCGCTGTCCTCTCGGGAGAGGCGGAGTGCAATGCAGACCGCCACTGCCTCCTCCAACCCGCACGATTGATACCCCTGTCGACGGATTCGGACTGGTCGGAGTCAGATCAGTTGCCCGCCATGCCAGAGACGGCCGGAAATCGGTGGAGGTGAGCTCGGGTGATGGATGGAGTGGAGTGTGAAGTGGCTAGGGTTTGATCCGACGAGTGAATGGGGACGAACATATGTGGGTCGGGTGGGTCAGCGTGGGCTAGCTTCGACATGGCGGGCGTCCCTATATCCGCTCTATATTTAGACTGGATAAGAGGGATACCGCTCAGTCCGGACATTTAAAGCATGTTTGAGACGTCCGTCTAGATCGAAATTTCTTGACCGGATAGTAACCGAGTGGTCCGCGCGGGCATGAGAGGAGGGTTTGAGGCGCATGACTGCTCTAAGTCGCCGTCAGTACATGGTTCGACATGTCATTTTACTTTGGTAACCAGGGAAATGAATGTTTTTTCGGGAACATCCAAATCAAAGATGCTATCGCCACTCGCTAGGAAATAAACTCCGGTCTGTGCTGGCGTCGTAGAATGTTGAAGTTAAAAATCAACGAGACTTCTCCGTACTTTGGTCAAAGATACCGTAGAAACCTTTGCTTAAAAAAATCCCGCTTGCCACCTACAATCCCGGGGCTGACAAGTTCCGTTAGAATATAGGAGCATTGCAGGTTCTTGTTCTTAAGCAACCGACTCAGTCCGACTGACCCGAGCTTGAGACCGGAGCTCCTCCCCACGGCGTCCTTATTTTACTTCCAGATTTGTGTATTCGCAAGCCACACCAAACACCGGAGCAAAACCAACAAACCACTAAGCTTTGTTTAAAACTGAAAACCAAAACACCCAGTTAGTGCCATGCAACAGGCCACGTGATCTTCCACGGAACGTAGCAGTAGTACCACGACAAGCAGTAACGCAATCGAAACCCGGCGCCCGTGGCCGGCACGTTCGACGGAAATTTCCATCCACCTTTCATCATCGTGGAGCCATGCTATGCATCTGTAAATTGCCCGCGAACCAAGCAGGCCTACGGGTCTAGTGCTAGCTCCCGCTCGGCCCACTTCCAAACTTGCCACCGCCGCGCGGGAGTACGCCCGAGCCAGTCCACCCTCCACCCACCGCCAGCGCCACAGCTTTTGTCTTGGCCGCTGCCGCTGCCGCTGCTTTTACCAGTCCCGCCACGGCCCCCAACGCCCCAGGAAACCCGTGTCGCGGCCTCCGTGCCGCTCCACCTGCTGCTTTTTCCACCGCGGGCCCCGCCCGCGTGCCCGCCCCAGTCCTCACTCCACACTGCGCCGCACCGTTTCGAAACCGTTCGCGCCGCGCCGCCCGGCTCTATTTATGGGATCCCAGCCCGGACGCCAGAGCACAGCACATCCCCACCGCGCTCCACCCACCCCCGCCGGCCTCACCGCGCACCAGGCAGCCGCTCCACCATGCCGATGGCGCCCGCCCGAGCAGCCCTCCTCGCCTTCCTCGTGGCCGCGCTGCTCCCGCTCGCCCTGTCCCGGGGGCAGGGGCGTGGCCCGCACCTGCCGGGGCACGGCCTGGTCCACCGTCACGGGCCTGGCATCGGTCACCACGCCCACGCGCCGCTCGGCGGTGGCGCCTGGGCCTCCGCGCACGCCACCTTCTACGGAGGCGGTGACGCCTCCGGCACCATGGGTACGTGCAGTAAACACCGTCACTCACAGCATTGTACTAGTACTGTTTCTTGGTGCATCTTAGATGCCGCTCGCTGCCGGTGCTCACCGTCTGCTCGTGCGCGTGTGCAGGTGGGGCGTGCGGCTACGGGAACCTCTACAGCACGGGGTACGGCTCCAACACGGCGGCCCTGAGCACGGCACTCTTCAACAACGGCCTCAGCTGCGGGGCCTGCTTCGAGGTGCGGTGCGACCCCGGCGGCACCGAGGCCGGCGCGCCGCACGCCTGCCTCCCCGGCTCCACCGTGGTGACCGCCACCAACTTCTGCCCGCCCAACTTCGCCGAGTACTCCGACGCCGGCGGCTGGTGCAACCCTCCCCGCGCCCACTTCGACATGTCCCAGCCCGTCTTCCAGCGCATCGCGCTCTACCGGGCCGGCATTGTCCCCGTCTCCTACCGCAGGTTCGCCCCCTTCCGTCACGCATTACTACCCTTGCCTGCCCAAGAACTGTTAAAGGGAGTTGACACTGACGGTGGCGTGGATCTGGTCGTGCAGGGTGGCGTGCCAGAAGAAGGGCGGCATCCGGTTCACCATCAACGGCCACTCCTACTTCAACCTGGTGCTCGTCACCAACGTGGGCGGCCCCGGCGACGTGCACGCGGTGTCCGTCAAGTCCACGCGCTCGGGGTGGCAGTCGCTCTCCCGCAACTGGGGGCAGAACTGGCAGAGCAACGCGCTGCTCGACGGGCAGGGCCTCTCCTTCCGCGTCACGGCCGGCAACGGCCAGTCCGTCGTCTCCAACAACGCCGTGCCGCGCGGCTGGTCCTTCGGCCAGACCTTCAGCGGCGCCCAGTTTCACTGAGCGCCCGCATCATCCATCCGCCGAAGCAGTACTATCTTGTAGTAGTAGTGGTCAGTAGTGGTCGTCGTCAACCTCCCGACTGGAGCGTGCTGGGAAGCGCCATGGTTTTATGATGGTTCTTCCACAAGCGTCCGACGCTCTTCGGGGATTCGAGGCTGTAGCAGGTAGTTAGGCCTAGTATTATCATGGGCTTTTAATTGTCTGGTTAGCGTGCGTGAGTGAGTGAGTGGTAGCTGAAGCCTAAAGCATTTGAACGAGGTTTTGGCTAGGATGGCAGCGGTGGTAAAGGCTTGGCTTGATTAACCGACGCCGCCTTGTATCACCCGCCTGTTTAGCGAGTGGGCCTCTTGGGTGGTGGCCTTTGTCTCGTGGATGTTTTCGTGTGTGGTGTGTGCTTGGCTGTGATGTAACCTCAGACCGAGTTAATTTAAGCCTCTGGCTTTTGCATGTTTTACTTCCTCCTCTTCTGAGCAATGTAAGTATTTAACTCTGATGAAGACAGCAGTGCTTGTCCCATTTTGTAATTTTATTGCGCTGCTGTCTTCTACTCGCAAATGAGCTCACCTTCAAACGGAAGCAGACAACTTTTCTGGTCGATTTCTGAACATTTCGGTTTATTCTTGGTCGTCGGTGCGAGGCCGAGCATTATAACATGAAACATCACTATCCGTTGGTCGAAGAATCAACTGCAGAACCCTGCTAAGTAGTTTTTTTTTGCGGGGCTTAAGTAGTTATCCAGTAAGAAATAGCATCAGCAGCAGAGGTGAAGTTTTGAGACACAAAACAAGAAGCCACGGGAGTAAGGGAGTTCTCCAATAAAAATAGAATCAGCAGGGAAGGTGGTGTTTGAGACACAAAACGAGAAGTGAGGCTTCTCTCGTGAACAAACAACATACTCCACCTAAGAGCATCTACAGCTCGGAGAACCAAACCCTCCTCGAATACCGGAGCGGCCAAACCCTCAAATGCTCGAGCGAATCCAACCAGTCATAATTTTCGACCTGGGACACAAGTCTCAAACATCCGGACTGACAGGCTCCTCAAATGCTCGAGCGGCCCAACCGGTCATGAAATTTTGACCCAGACAAACGCCTCAAACGTCCGGCCTTACAGGCATCACTGATATCAAGCCCAAATATAAGAGCTCCCGGGTGTGTCTGCCACGTCGGACCCGGCCTAGGCTGGCCCACCCGACCCCACATATATTTGCCCCCAATCCGCTCATCGGACCAAACCCTAAAAACCTCACACTTTCCTCCCATCCACTTCCTCTGTCACCTCAGGTCACACTCGGTGATTTTCGGCCATCTCCGGCATGGCACGCAGCGGATCTGACTCCGACTAGTCCGGATTTGTCGACCGGGGTATCATCCCGTGAGGGTTGGACGAGGCAATGTCAGTCCGCATTGCACTCCACCGCTCCCCGGAGGACAGCGCGCGGCCGCCGAACGGATCTGTCCGCCGTGACTCCATAGCGTCGGCTCAACGGGCGCTGGGTCCTCTGGGGCTGGATCATCGTGGTCCCGGCAGCAGGAAAATAACTCCTTCCCCATCACCGATCGGAAAGACTATGAGTCCCATCGGGAACGGTGAAAGAATCAATATGGTTGACTAGAGGGGGGGGGGGGATGAATAGGCAACTAACAATTTTTTGCTTTTCTTTAACAATTTAAATTTTGCATCAAAGTAGGTTGTCTAGATATGCAACTAGGTAAGCAACCTATATGATGCAACAAGGATAGGAACACAAGCAAGCAAGAGATATAACACAAATAAGCTTGCACAAGTAAAGGCACGAGATAACCAAGAGTGGAGCCGGTGGAGACGAGGATGTGTTACCGAAGTTCCTTCCCTTTGAGGGGAAGTACGTCTCTGTTGGAGCGGTGTGGAGGCACAATGCTCCCCAAGAAGCCATTAGGGCCACCGTATTCTCTTCACACCCTCACACAATGCGAGATGCCGTGATTTCACTATTGGTGTCCTTGGAGGCGGCGACCGAACCTTTACAAACAAGGTTGGGGCAATCTCCACAACTCAATTGGAGGCTCCCAACGACACCACGAAGCTTCACCACAATGGACTATGGCTCCGCGGTGATCTCAACCGTCTAGAATGCTCAAACACCCAAGAGTAACAAGATCCGCAAG
Source organism: Triticum aestivum (assembly GCF_018294505.1). Taxonomy (NCBI): domain Eukaryota; kingdom Viridiplantae; phylum Streptophyta; class Magnoliopsida; order Poales; family Poaceae; genus Triticum; species Triticum aestivum. The sequence goes on along the minus strand of NC_057809.1, from coordinate 544,870,376 downwards.
GGATTAGTGGGGAGAATCAAATTTCTCTTGGTGGAAGTGTGAATCGAGGCCTTCTCAACCACTCCCGAGCAAATCAATAAGTTTGATTGGCTAGGGAGTGAGATCGGGCGAAAATGGAGGTTAGAGCAACAATGAATCTAAGGGTTGGAAGAGATAAGTCAACGGGGAAGAAGGGAACCCCTTTTATAGTGCGAGACAAAGATCCAACCGTTATACACCTACCAGCCCGTGGCCAGCGGTACTACCGCTCCAGGCCAGCGGTACTACCGCAGGGCCAGGCGGTACTTCCGCTTGCTGCCAAGCGGTACTACCGCAAGGTCACGCGGTACAACCGTGCAGGCCCGCGGTAGTGCCGCAGCACCTGCAACAGCTAGGGCAGACCTATAGCACAAGTGCTGAGGGCGGTACTACCGCTCCCCCTTGCGGTACTACCGCAAGGCAGGATTCCCCTAGCCAGGAAATAAGGAAACATTCGTGCCTACTTCAGCTGAAAAACGGAAAAAACAAAAACCCGACACAGTACTACCGCAGAGGGGTGGTACTACTGCCTGACAGCTGAGCACGGTGCTACCGCGGAAGGGTTGCGGTACTACCAGGTAGGCGCGGATTTAAAAAATTATATCCGCCCTACTACCGCGAGGGAGCGGTACTAGCCTGGTGGGCCACGGTAGTGGAGCTCCAGGGAAGCGGCACTACCGTGGGCACCTGCGGTACTACCGCGCCGCAACACGGTACTACCGCTGGTGCCTACGGTACTACCGCTCACCTGGGAGCAGTACTACCGCGAGCCAACACAGCAGCCAGAAACAAGGTGACGAGATAACAACGGAGGATGCTCCAAGGTGCAGGGGAAAGGAGGGAACTAGAAAGAGACGTGTACGTGATGATTCCACCCAAACCTTTCCGACGCGGACCCCCTCTTAATAGTACGGCTTACCTACGACTCAAGTCCACCAAAAAGAAACGTAGAAAAGATGCCGTCTTCAACAGTCTTTGAGGGGCACCAAACCGTCTAGTGCCTAGCGATGAAACGTCTGGGAAAGTCAAGGCACACGATTAGTCCGCAAACGCATTGTCGTCAATCACCAAAACACCTTAGGGATAAATATGCCCTTACAATCTCCCCCTTTTTGGTGGATTGATGACAATACAAGATTTGCACAAGAGAATTAATATTAAGAAAACGCAAACCCCTCCTCTCTAGAATATAGACGGGCTCCCCTTAGATATGTGCCAACTAGATGGGTGCTTTGGACTGCACGACACACATACTAGGATCAAAAACCCCCTATATTATAGAGACAAGGCATATCTTGCAAAAGTAAGGCTAACACTTGACAAGATAGCACAAACAAGTTAACTAAGATAGAATAGAGTGCATATGTCTTACACCATATGAAGGATAAGTCTCGAGGGCACAAACCAAACAAAGCAAACGAGGTTCAAACGACAAATCAAACACACCGCAAACACACCAAGCATGACATAACACAAATCCCTACACTCTCTCCCCCTTTGGCATCGAGACGCCAAAAAGGCAGAGAGGACACCTACACAAACGGGGTGGCTCAGGCAGAGAAGTCATCCCACTGCTCCTCGTGCTCCTCGTCAGACTCAGCGGCGGGGACGGTCCCCTCGATGTCCTCCTCAGAACTAGTCCACTTGTATCCCTGCTTCGCCATCCATGCAGCCTCTGGCGTGATGGAATCCTCAGAACCACCAGATACATCCTCTCCAAAGAGGCTCATGACCTTCTTGTCACGGCGGCGACTCTCCTTGTCTGCCACGTGAGTCCTGTACTATCCCTTCGCCTGCATGCAGAAGAGAGCCTTCATCTTGTCCTTTAACTTCTTGGCCCACGACGACTCAAAGGAAGGTGTGGAAGACCTAGCAGCACGGTCCTCAGCAACATTCTCTGCACCAGCCTCCTCCTCACCAACAGCCCTCCTAGCAGCAGATGCCTCAGCACGGGTAGTAGTGTTGGCCCAGTTGGGCTTGATGCGGAGACTGATGGAATCATGCCGAATCCAGTCTGGAGTAAGGAACTCATCACCAGGGTACATCTTCTCCCAAGTTGTGGAGAGCAACAGAAACAGGTACGGTCCATAGATAGGTACCTTGCGGGTGAACACTGCAAACCGAAGCTCACACCACATGATGCGTGGGACATCAAGTGGCTGAGTGTGAGACGAACGTGCCTCCGCGCACAGGAGCAACATGTCGACTAGATAGGAATGAACCTTGTCCTTGTCGCCAATGCGTGGGAACAGAGTGTTGCGGAAGATGCGATGCATGATATCCAGAAAGGAGTTCAGCACCCAAGTCGACTTGCCATTGGGGAGCACCTTCTCAAAATAGTACGACTGAAGAAAGTTCTTGTTAGCAAACTCAGAGTTGGCGTGGGGGCGAACACCAACGGGTGTGTGAAGCCCGTCATCAGGAATGTGAAGCAGATCCATGAACTCCTTCCATGTAGCAGACAACTGACGGCCGTTGGTCATCCAAGTCATCCTCCGCTCAACCCCGGGGTGAAAGTAAACTGAGGCAAAGAACTGACAAACAACCTCAGGGTCATAGTCAAGGTGAAAGGAGATCACATGCTCAATAGCAAACTGCTCCACCAAGTCCAGAGCTTCTCCAAAATAGTCATGAAACTTGTCCTTCCTCATGTGATTCATGTCTATCCACTTGACATCCACGAAGGTATTCTGCTTGTTCTTGATCACATCCAGATAAATGAGAGCCTGCTGCTTGGTCCAAAACAACTCAATGCCTCTGAGGACAGCACAAGGATTCACATAGGGGTTGATCTTCCGGCGTTCGACATACCCATTGATGGAGATCTCGTCCATGCCCTTAGCAGGTTCCTTTTGCTTGCTGGCAGTGGTCTTGACATTGCGCTTGGGGGCATTGGAGCCCTCTGGTGCTTCATCTTGGGGATTGCGCAGACGCTTGGAGCCAGTGTCACGACTGGGATTGGAACGACGAGAGCCACCACCTGAGACACACAACGCAAAACACACACGACAAGCAAGAAGGATCAATGCAAAGACCACAACAGGGCAAAAGAAGCATGTAGGAAGCACACGTGAAAATTGCCATGAGAGAGATTTGACCCCAACGGTACAACTGCCGAGTGCTGTGGTACTAAGATTTTAGTACCGCTCCTAGTCGCGGTAGTACCGTGAGAGGTCACGGTAGTACCGGGTCTGGGAGCGGTAGTAGGATCTTAGTGCCATAGTTAGCGCGGTAGTACCGCACCTGACGGGTGGTAGTACCACACGAGCGGTAGTACCGCACATGGGACACACGGTAGTACCGCACCGCGTCAGATCCGGACAAGTTCAAATCTGAGAAAGCCCGCGTAACTATGGTGGTACTACGGCTGATCAAATCTATCACAGGACAACATATCAAGTGTAATTCCTACGCAACACGACTCTCCTACATCCTACTCTTGCACAGATTTGGCCTAAAATCTCAAGAACACCATGCATCTCCCCAAAAACCTAGAAGCGAAAGAACAACCAAGAAAGAGAGGGATTTGGGGAAAAATCTTGGTCCATGGCAAGAGGAAGTGGTGGGGAACGATCCCACCGGTCGGAATCCGAGGAGAGTGGCCAGAGACGGAGATCCGGCGAGGACCTCCGGCGCCGTTCTTGAGCGTGAGAGAGAGAGACGTGGGGAGAGAGACAAGTGAATGGGTATGGGGAGTTGGAACTCCCCTGCCCGAGTCATAACCCCCACACCCACTCGACGGCACGGTAGTACCGTGCCTCATCGCGGTAGTACCGCTCGGCGGAAGTACCGCACCTAAGCGGTAGTACCGCTCTCTAGCGCGGTAGTACCGTGCCCTCTCAACGCGGTAGTACCGCGGAAAGCCGCGGTAGTACCGTGGGCTCAAGAAGTTGCATTTTTTAAGCACACGAAAAAGAGGTCTTTGCACAAAAACTCCGAGGCAACACGGCACCACAAGACCAGGCGACACACAAAAGCAGAAAGGCAAACGACAACATGAAACAACCACGAGGCACCACCTGTCCAAAGAGAGGGTGGTGGCCGGAGCCACCTATGTTTGAGTCAAATGGTATGGCACCGCGAAGAATTATCCTTGGGCCCAAGACCAAAACTCGTCTTTGAAGCACAAGTACCATCAAACATGGCTAATGTGAAAGACTTGATCAATTTATGCATAATGGGGGGAGGGAGAGTTCATTGAGAGAACAACACTCCCCCTATGTCCATGCCTACATCTAAACAAGACAACAAGTTGAGTATGGTGGGGTGTGCAAGGGTTCAAGCAACATTGCTCGAATCAATGATATTTAGCTCATGCCTTAACTCACGAAATCTTGCTTCATCCAAGGGCTTCGTGAAAATATCTGCAAGGTTATCATGAGTGTTGACATAGTTGAGCTCGATCTCTCCTCGCCTAATGTGATCCCGGATGAAGTGATACCGAATCTCAATATGCTTCGTCTTGAAGTGTTGCATGGGGTTGAGAGAGATCTTGATGGCACTTTCATTGTCACACCAAAGAGGCACTTTGTCACAAATGACACCGTAATCCCTTAAAGTTTGCCTAATCCATAAGAGTTGTGCACAACAACTACCGGCCTCTACATACTCCGCTTCGGTGGACGAGAGAGACACACAACTTTGCTTTTTGGAAGACCAACTTACCAAAGAGCAACCAAGGAATTGGCACCCTCTGGAAGTGGACTTCCTATCCACTTTATCTCCCTCCCAATCGGAATCCGAATACCCTACAAGCTTGAAGTTTTCTCCTCTTGGGTACCATAAGCCAAAGTTTGGGGTATGAGCCAAATATCGAAAGATTCGTTTGACCGCCACATGGTGACTTTCCTTAGGTGCGGCTTGAAACCGTGCACAAATTCCCACACTTAACATGATATCCAGTCTAGATGCACAAAGGTAAAGCAAGGAGCCTATCATGGAGCGATATACCTTTTGATCCACCGCTTTACCATTGGGATCTATGTCAAGTTGGCACTTGGTGGGCATTGGAGTGGAAGCCGGCTTGACCTCACTTAGCTTGAATCTCTTGAGCATGTCTTGAGTGTATTTGGCTTGGTTGATGAAGGTTCCTTCTCTTCTTTGCCTCACTTCAAACCCTAGAAAGAACTTCAACTCTCCCATGGAAGACATCTCGAACTTTGAGGTCATGAGAGCAGCAAATTCCTCATTGAAAGCTTTGTTAGGGAGCCAAAAATAATATCATCAACATATAATTGGCACACAAATAAATCCCCTTTGACCTTCTTAGTAAAAAGAGTGGGGTCGATTAGCCCAACTTCAAAACCACGGTCTTGTAACAACTCGGTAAGGTGGTCATACCACGCACGTGGGGCTTGTTTAAGGCCATAGTGTGCCTTATCGAGTTGATACACATGATCGGGAAAGTAGGGATCCTCGAACCCGGGGGGTTGCTTGACATAAACCAATTCATTAATAGGACCATTAAGAAAAGCACTCTTCACATCCATTTGTTGTAACTTAAAGTTATGATGAGAAGCATATGCAATCAACATGCGAATGGATTCAAGACGAGCAACGGGAGCAAAGGTTTCACCGTAGTCGATACCCTCGACTTGGGAGTAGCCTTGTGCTACCAAACGAGCCTTGTTGCGAATGATAATACCATGGGAATATTGCTTGTTCTTAAATATCCACTTGGTTCTGATGACATTGTGGTTCCCCGTCGGTCTTGGCACCAATCTCCACACTTTGTTGCGCTCGAAGTTGTTGAGTTCTTCATGCATGGCATTGAGCCAATCCGGATCTTCGAGCGCCTCATAGACCTTGTGACGTTCGACACAAGAGACAAACGTGTGATGCTCACAATAGTTTGCTAATTGTCTACGAGTGCTTACCCCCTTTCTTAAGCTTCCAAGCACATTCGTCATGAGATGATCCTTGGTGGAGAGCTTGGAAGCAACCTTGGCGGCACGATGCTCCAATTCCTCCTCGGGGGTGAGACGAGGAGTGGTCACTTGATCATCTTGAGCGTCGTCTTGAGCTTGTTCTTGTTCTTGAACTTGCTCGGAGGAGAGAACTTGACCTTGGGCATCACTTGGTGTGTCAACACGGTCTTGAGCATGATCTTGCCCTTGGTCTTGTTCTTGAGGATGAGGGCCCTCATGTTGTTCTTCGGAAGCGTGTGGGCCTTGGGTTGGTGATGGCTCCACTTGAGTGGAGCTTTGTCCTTCTCCTTCGGCCACAAGGGGTTCCTCAATGGGTAGGATAAAACCCACACCCATTCTTATTATGGCTTGAGGAGGAATTTCATCACCTATATCACAAGTGACACTTTGCTCCACTTGGGAGCCGTTATTCTCATCAAACTCCATGTTACACGTCTCCTCAATAAGTCCCGTGGATTTATTGAGGACACGGTAAGCATGAGAGTTTGTAGCATAACCAACAAATATGCCCTTATAAGCTCTAGCCTCAAATTTAGACAACCGAACACCTTTCTTGAGAATGAAACACTTACACCCGAACACCCGAAAGTACTTGAGGTTGGGCTTGTTACCGGTGAGTATCTCATATGGAGTCTTGTTCAAGCCCTTGCAAAGGTAGAGCCGATTGGATGCATGACACGCGGTGTTGATGGCTTCGGCCCAAAAGTTGTATGGAGACTTGAACTCCACCATCACGGTCCTTGCCGCATCCATCAACGTCCGGTTCTTCCTCTCCGCAACACCGTTTTGTTGAGGGGTGTAAGGTGCGGAATATTGATGCTTGATCCCCTCATCACTAAGAAACTCATCCAAGGTGTAATTCTTGAACTCGGTGCCGTTGTCACTTCTTATTGTCAAGATCTTTGCATTGTGTTGACGTTGTGCTTCATTTGCAAAGTCAATGACAGTTTGTTGGGTCTCGCTCTTCCTCTTGAAGAAATACACCCAAGTGTATCTTGAGTAGTCATCCACAATCACCAAGCAATACTTCCTACCCCCAAGACTATCGAAGGATGGAGGCCCAAAGATATCCAAGTGAAGGAGCTCCAACGGCCTCTTTGAGTAAATGATAGTCATGGGAGGGTGAGCCTTCTCATGTAGCTTTCCTTCGATGCAAGCACTGCAAGCACGATCTTTAGCAAAACTAACATTCGTTAGTCCACGGACATGGTCCCCCTTGAGAAGACTTTGCAAAGATCTCATATTGACATGGGCTAAACGACGATGCCAAAGCCATCCCACATCAACTTTAGCCATTAGGCATGTCACGGTCTTAGTGGGTCGCTCTGAAAAGTTAATCACATATAGACCGTTCTCGACATGCCCAATAAAGGCTACTTTAAGAGTCTTGCTCCACAAGAGGGCCACGGTATCGATATCAAAGAAAGTGGCAAATCCCATGATTGCAAGTTGACGAACGGAAAGTAAATTGTATGAAAGGGACTCAACAAGCATGACCTTATCGATCGTGAGATCATGAGAGATGACTACCTTGCCAAGTCCCAATACCTTAGAAGATGAGGCGTCACCCCACTCGACATTGGTGGGCATAGATGGAATCTTGTGCACGTCCACCACCAAGTCCTTGCTTCCGGTCATATGATTTGTAGCTCTGCTATCGAGCAACCATGATACCTCACCGGAAGCAAACACCTACAAGAGATCAATACTTGGTTTTAGGTACCCATTTTGTAATGGGTCCTTTGATGTTAGTAACAAGGGTCTTTGGAACCCCAAATAGACCATTCAATGTACTCATGAGGAGAACCAACGAATTTGGCATAGACATGCCCATCACTAGCACGACATAACATATAAGAAGGATTAAAGTTGCCGACTTTGATGGGAGGAGTGGATTGCCCTTTTTGACACCGCCACCCTTCGCATTGTTCTTCTTCTCTTTGTAAGCACTCTCTCCCTCCTTCACAAAGGTTTGCATGAGAGGAGGAGGTCGTTTGGTCTTGTCATTCTTCTTCTTGTTCTTGGACTCGGGCACGTACCCAACCCCTTCTTTGGCCACAATTCCCTTTTGGTTGATCAAGAGGTCGTTGAGGTTCTTCTTGCCTTGTATGCAAGTCGCAAGACCTCTCTCAAGTTGCACCTTTAGCTTAGCGTTCTCCTCAACAAGATGCACATGCTCACAACACGGGTTAGTAGCATTTGCATTATCAATTAACATCATATGAGGAAAAGTGGCTTTTTCCTTGGTTAGCTTTACTTGAAGTTGATCATGAGACTCTTTGAGGCTAGCATGAGCACCCTTCAAGACCTTGTGAGCCTTGTCAAGTAGATCAAACTCCTCTTTGAGTCTAGCAAGATCAACCTCAAGTTCGGCCTTCTCGGAGTTTAGCACATGAGAAACAATGAGAACATGATCATAATCTTTCTTTAACTTAGCATGATCAACGTTGTGTGACTCCTCAAGAGCCAAACGAAGACCACGCTCTTCCTCAAGAGCATTGGAAAGATCCGAAATCTCATCGGCATAGTCATGACTATGCCCTTCCATCTTAGTGATGGTATCTTCGTGAGCCTCGATCATGTCATTGGCTTCACCAAGTTGTTCCAAGAGAGCAACAAAGTGCTTCTTGGATTTACCCTTAAGTTTGCCCATAAAGGCCTCAAACTCATTCGCCTCCACATTAGTTCCCTCATGTTCATCAATGCTATCCGTTAAAGAAGGATGATTAATGATGGTAGTTTTGATGTTAGGGGTTACCTTGTTGGTGGCTTTAGCCATGAGGCACTTGGCGGTGATGCTCTCATTGGGTGAGTCGAAGAGGGACACCCGTGGAGTCGTTGCAATGGCAACTGAGGCCATGGCAACCGACTCACCATCTTCATCATCGTCATCATCCTCATTGTACTCTTCTTGTACCACCAATGCCTTGGGAGGAGTCTTCTTGGTGAAGTTGCTCTTGTTGGGGAACGACTTGGCCTTGTCCTTTCGGATGAGCTTGCCACCATTGTCCTCCCTCTTCTCATACGAGCACTCCGCAACAAAATGACTCACATTGCCACAATTGTAGCAAGTCCTTACACGTTGCTTGCTCTTCGTGCCACTTGAGTTGTTTTTGTTAAAGTTTGGCCTTGATTTTTTCTTGCTCCAAAATTTCCTTGAAGCAAGTGCCATGTGTTCATTATATGCATACTTTGTATCTTCGGGGTTGCTCTCCTCTTCTTCCTATTCTTCTTCTTCTTCAACGCAGACCTTGGCCTTCAATGCGAGGTTGGGATTCTTTGCCCTTTGAGAACGAAGCACCGCATTGTCGGCGGTCTTGTCCAAGATGTTCATGGCCACAAACTCATCCAACACTTCGCTTGATGTCAAAGTGTGGAAGTCCGGCCTTTGACGAATGACGGAGGACATGGCCTTGTGATAGGGCATCATCGCCTTGAGGAATTTTCGCTTGATCCAATTGTCATCCGTGTCCTTGCTCCCGTGATCTTGGAGTGAGACCGCGAGTTTGATTACTCTCCGATAAAGCCCACGAGGTTCTTCATCTTCTTTCATTGCAAACTCATCGGCTTCATCTCGCACCACTTCATAGTTGGAGCGTTGAATGCTTGCGCTTCCCCGGTAGAGTGAGACAACACAAAGCCATGCGTCTTTGGCCAAGGCGAATGGCCGAAGATGAGGTAGATCTTCGGGTGGAATTGCATATTGAATGATGAAGAGAGCATTCTCATTGAATTGATTATCCGCGGCTTCTCGAGGAGTGAAGTTGCTTCGATCATGCGGATGGAAACCTTCTTCAATGATTCTCCAAAGATTAGTGTTCACATGATTTAAATGACGCTTAAAGCGGTAAACCCAAGAATCAAAGTCCTCATTTTTCACAATCTTAAGGGGAGGACCTGCATGATTCAAATGGGTGGAAGGAACCGATCCACCATAAACAAGTGGTGGTTCCACATGAGCAAAGATGCCGGTGCCAATTTTACCACTAGAAGGAGCCTTTTCACTACTAGCTTCCCCCTTGTCAGAGATAGCATCTGTCACCTTGTCGGTGGAATCATCCACCTTCAACGGTGCGGTGGATAGTTTAAGCCCTTTAAGGAATTTAGTAAACATTCTTTCAACCTCGGTCGTCATGGAGGTTTTCAATGTCTCCGAGGACACATTGAACTCCTCACGAGAGACCGAGGTTCCCCCATCGCCCGTAGACGAGATCGGATTCACACCGGAGTGTTCCTCCACACCGTCTACGGTATCAACCATACTCTTCGGACGGTAAAGTCCTTAATAAAGAGACGAGGCTCTGATACCAATTGAAAGGATCGATATGGTTGACTAGAGGGGGGGTGAATAGGCAACTAACAATTTTTTGCTTTTCTTTAAAGTAGGTTGTCTAGATATGCAACTAGGTGAGCAACCTATATGATGCAACAAGGATAGGAACACAAGCAAGCAAGAGATATAACACAAATAAGCTTGCACAAGTAAAGACATGAGATAACCAAGAGTGGAGCCGGTGGAGACGAGGATGTGTTACCGAAGTTCCTTCCCTTTGAGGGGAAGTACGTCTCCGTTGGAGCGGTGTGGAGGCACAATGCTCCCCAAGAAGCCACTAGGGCCACCGTATTCTCCTCACGCCCTCACACAATACGAGATGCCGTGATTCCACTATTGGTGCCCTTGGAGGCGGCGATCGTACCTTTACAAACAAGGGTGGGGCAATCTCCACAACTCAATTGGAGGCTCCCAACGACACCACGAAGCTTCACCACAATGGACTATGGCTCCGCGGTGACCTCAACCGTCTAGGATGCTCAAACACCCAAGAGTAACAAGATCCGCAAGGGATTAGTGGGGGAATCAAATTTCTCTTGGTGAAAGTGTGGATCGAGACCTTCTCAACCACTCCCTAGCAAATCAACAAGTTTGATTGGCTAGGGAGTGAGATCGGGTGAAAATTGAGCTTAGAGCAACAATGTAGCTTAGGGTTGGAAGAGATAAGTCAACGGGGAAGAAGGGGACCCATTTTATAGTGTGGGACAAAGATCCAACCGTTATCCACCTACCAGCCCGCGGCCAGCGGTACTACCGCTCCAGGCCAGCGGTACTACCGCAGGGCCACGTGATACTTCCGCTTGCTACCAAGCGGTACTACCGCAAGGTCACGCGGTACAACCGTGCAGGCCTGCGGTACTGCCGCAGCACCAGCAATAGCTAGGGCAGACCTGTAGCACAAGTGATGAGGGTGGTACTTCCGCGAGCGCGGTACTACCGCTCCCCCTTGCGGTACTACCGCAAGGCAGGATTCCCCTAGCCAGGGAATAAGGAAACATCCATGCCTACTTCCGCTGAAAACGGAAGAAGCAAAAACCCGACACAGTACTACCGCAGAGGGGCGGTACTACCGCCTGACAGCTGAGCATGGTACTACCGCGGAAGGGTTGCGGTACTACCATGGTAGGCGCGGATGTAAAAAATTACATCCGCCCCTACTACCATGAGGGAGCAGTACTAGCCTGGTGGGCCACGGTAGTGCAACTCCAGGGAAGCGGTACTACCGTGGGCACCTGCGGTACTACCGCGCCGCAGCACGGTACTACCGCTGGTGCCTACGGTACAACCACTCACCTGGGAGCAGTACTACCGCGAGCCAACACAGCAGCCAGAAACAAGGTGACGAGATAACAACGGAGGATGCTCCACTACAAAAAATACACTTCCGTGATGATACGTGTTTGTCATAGTAGGTCGCTTTTTTGTCATGCATGTACATCCATGACAAATTTATGACAGAATCAAGATAGTCATACGTGTGCTGTCGTAGAAGTGTTCCATGACATTACCAAAATTATCATCACAGAAGTGTCCACTTCCATGACGATAAATTGCGCGTCACAGAAGTGCTTTCATCAAGGGTGACCGACACGTGGCATCCACCGTAACGGAACACCGTTAAGCTATCGGGTCGGGTTTTGGATCCGATAACCCGTTGACAACCCCGACCAATGGGGATTTTCCACGTGTAAAATCAGCATTGGCTGGAGGAAACACGTGTCGGCTCATTGTTGGGACAGGTGTCAACCACTCATTGGACGGAAGGCGCCTATGATACGTCGACACGTGGCACGGCCCAACAAAGGCCCATTCCTGTGAAAAAGCCGGCCCGTTTGATTTGGTCAAAAGGTGGCGGGCTGGCCCATGGAAAGCCTGTTAACGGCCTGTTCGCATATAGCCCATTTACAGCCCGCTAAACCAAGGCCCGTTACGCCCTATCCGAATTAGGCCCAATAGCGTCTTCTGGGCCATCTAATATGATTCCAGCCCGTTTTCACTTCTGGCCCCTGTATGGCCCATGACGTCTTTCGGCCCATATGAGGCCCTATGTAACTCTTGGCCTATTAACAGCCCGTGGTGAAACTGGCCCGTAATGAACAGTGTATCACTTTACACCCATTAACGGCCCGTGGTGAAACTGGCCCGTAATGAATAGTGTATCACTTTATACCCATTAACAGCCCATTATTCTGTTGGGCCGTTTCCAGCCCATGTTATCTTTCAGCCTTCTCAAAGCCCATTTATTCTTGGGCTCATTTCCAGCATTCATTTACTTACGGCCCGTTACTGTCATTTTCTGCTTGTGGGCCAAATTCAGCCCATGTTACAGTCGGCCCGTTTATGGTCCGTTAATACATTGGGCCGTTTTCATAGCGTCATCAAATACGGCCTATTAACGATGGCCTGTTACGGTCGGCCCATGAACGGACGATTCCAACTCTAGCCCATTTACGGCCATAATGCGGCCTGTTATTGGCCCATGTTTGGCCAATCAATCATACGGCCCGTATAAAGCCCATTGATGATACGACCCGTAGAAGGCCCATTGTTTCTACGGCCCGTAGAAGGCCTACTGTTTCTATGACCCGTAGAAGGCCCACTGTTTCTACGGCCCGTAGGAGGCCCAGTGTCACTACAGTAAATATTAGCCCATGGTTATTGTGGCCTAGTTTTAAAAAATAGGTTATTGCAGCCACAAGTTAACCGCGGAAAAAGAACTGCAATGACTACAAGCAAACAAATAAACAAGACAACAAGGAAATAAATAAGCAAGCAATTAATGCTAGGCTATCACGGCTATTACACATATTACATCCACTGGGCAACAAAGTTCGCCACCAGTGCAAATATAGGGAACAAAGCAGCACATCATATACACTGGCCGTCAAAATTGGCCACCAGTGCAAATAAACGCGGCAGCAGAACAAGAGCATAACTGGAACAACTTCAGAAGAGCTCAAGAAACGTTATCTTGGGTATCCACCATGCTGGCAATAAGCTTAGCAAGCTGATTAGCTTTGTCCTGTTTGGCGCTAAAATCCTCCAACGCTTGCTGTTGCACCAGAAAGTATGCATCTGAATGCTCCAGGGACTTCCGCAGTCCTTCCGCTTCTTGTCGCAGCACAGCTGATCGATGTCTTTCAGCTTGTAGTTGAGACTCAACAAACCGAACTAAGTCAGACAGTGAGTCTGAATAGCTTGTGCAAGTGGTAGTGGCCAGTAACTCCAACACTAAACCAAGACAGGATGTGTCACTATCCTGAACCTTATCTGCATTACTTCCTTTACCATTGCTTAATAAGGCACTCTTCCCCAATATTCTGTCAGCATTCTAAAAGAAGAAACACGCAGACACATAACAAGTTTAGCATGTACTAGTATATGAAACTCATTGCGGTGAACCAGTTCATTAGTAAGGTGGACATGATTAAACTACCAAGTCTTCTATTGCCAAGTACTAGTACATAATAAAAGCATCAAACAAACATATATCTATGTCCTATGGTAGCAATGGAATCTTAAATTAGAACAGTCGTTCTTCACGTTTAGGCACTTGTTCTACATGAACAAAGTACAGTAAGACGCAAGAATATAATACTTAAAAATAGAAAATGAGCTCATAGACCTTACCACATTCTTGGTTCGGGACCAGTATAGAACAAGGCGTTCCCAGTCATCGTCCAGTAAATGTGTCTCAGGAGAACGTAAGGGAATTTGATGAGTTTCTTTGCCGGTGAAGTACGTTTTCTTTAGGTAATTCCGATACTGCCACCAAGCATTCTTGAAGATAGCAGAGGTATTAGCACTGGTTACCTCATCCTGAGTTTCCAAATCGGTCCTTCTCTATAGAGAAAAATGGGAAAATTTGCTGTATTATAACCATCATGGAGGTAGGATGTATGGGACGAAGCAAAGTAATTGCCATGAATAACATTACTTACACATAACTCCTGGACAAACACCTGCAACTGGCATTTTCCTTCATCTTTAGTATAATATTTCCAAGATGGGAAGATATGCACATACGATTTAACAACATCAAATGCGATAGATGCTAAACTACGACTAGCTGGTTGTGCTTCCTCCGCAGGAATAGGCGTACTAACTGGTGGAGTTGGGGTTCGCCGTGATAGTACTAGCCCTATGGGCACTGGAGCTGCCTTACTAACTGCTCTTGTTTGGGAGCTCTGTGGTGGAGATGGTGATGTGTCAATAGGAACTGGGTTACTATCGGCTGGGGTTGGGGTTAGATTGGGTGAAGCTGGTTCTCTATCCATCGTAGTAGGGGTACAATCTGCGAGAGTTTGGGTTATGTGTGGTAGGGCTGGTTCTTGTGCATGTACAACCGGGGTGCTATCTCCACCAAGAGGTAGCACTGTTTTATTTGAAGACCATGTTTTTAGTCCGCTAGATACTGGCATCACCCGCTCCAATTCAAATGGCTAATAAACAGGAAACATAGTTGAATGTACAGACATTGTATGAGAGATAGATGCAATAGATAGTGTGGAAAAAAGAGGGCATGAAATAGTTGACATGTATATTGTTTAACTAAAACGGATAGCATGACATAATTTCACATATATGATGTCTATCTAAACTGGATAGCATAGCATAACATAATTCAAAGATATGATGAATAACTAAACATGATCGCATGACATAATTCACCTACATGTTATCTAAGTAATCAGGATCACATCATTTAATTCACATATGTGATTTATATGCTAAACAGAGGGCATTCGATATGATGTCTGAACTAAGAACATGGTGTTGAATATTGTGTATATGATGTCTAAACTATGCAATGCAAGACACCGTATGCATGATATGAGCAGTATAACCGTGCCAAGTTAGAGCATACACCTCAGTGGGGGAATAGGACTGGTCATCTGTCTCTGAATCCATCTCTGAGGAGCTATCGGGACCCAACAATAGATCTGCTTTGACAGGTAGCACTGTCTGCTGTGAAGGCCTTGTTTTCACTCCAGATTTTTCCATCTCCCACCCAAATGGTTGATTCACAGGAAGAGTAGTTTAATGTACAAACATTGTCGACAAATGGAAATGTAATGAAGAAAAGGATGGGCAAGATATCATTCAAATATATGATGCCTGGTTAAACAGGATGGCATTGCACATTTCACATATATTATGGCTGGCTAAAAGACATGAGACTGCATAATTCCCATATATGATATAGAAACTAAACATGTGGCATTACAGAACATGTCTAAACTAAGTAGATGACATATATGATGTTAAAAGTAGGCACTGCAAGGCAACATATGCATGATATGACTAACATCATCACGCCAAGGTATAGCAAACACCTTGGGGGTAAATAGAAGTGGTCAGCGGCGTCCGAATCCACCTCAGAACAGATATCTTCCTCTGGATTACAATCTGGAGAGGGGTGGGGAGGGTTTGCCATTGAACCCACCATGGAGCGATGTCTGCATGACATTGTATTGCCGCGCAAAACTCTTCTCTTTTTCTCTACATGTTCAGCATGACTGTGTACAATATCTGACATGCATACGAAAAAATATGGTGAGATTATGTAAGGAGAGCATGCAGAAATTTAGAGTGATGGTAACAACCAGTGGATCGATGTTTTTCCGTTGAACCAAAATAGCCCTAATGGATCGACGTGAATGTATAGTAATAAGTGATGCAACAAGTGTACAACCTCTTTGCCATAGCCGTGTCGACCTCAGCATCATTGGGTTGGTCGCTGAAGCAGTTGAGGCAGAGGTGGCTGTCGGAGGTGTGGAGGAAGATCTGAGGAATCTGTAGACGGCGTCCAGGGCACTGCTCTGTTGTGACGGATCGTTCTGTCGTTGGAGCAGCTCCGGTGAGCCGTAAGACGTCAAGGCTGAAGCAGCACAAGACAGACATCGTCAATCTCAAGTGGGATTCTAATAGCATCTCCAATAGATGATGTAAAATGGGTGTAAAATTAACATCACCAAAAACCACATGACTACAACAGATGAGGTAAAAACTATTGACTCTAAACTTAACTGTCGAAACTGAAATTTACTGTGAAATCTGAATGCTATTGTCGAAACTGAACGCAATGGTAGCAGAGAGGCACTTGACATGTAGTTTAGGGAGGGCCTACAGTTCATCTTCAACCTGCACCCCCCTGAGCCGCCAGCCACCACCGGCCTCGCTGCCGCCTCGCCGCCCCGAAAGAACTCGCCACCGCTGCCCCGGCCAGCCCTCTAGGCTCCCCGCCACCCACCCTGAACCCTAAGATAGATAGTGGGGTACCTCTCCGGCGAGTCCCCGTCCCCGCTGCGGGTGGTTCTTCCTTAACTCCAGCGAGCCCCCCAACCCCTGAAAATCGACTGACCCAAAAGTCGATTCAGTCGACTGAAGTGTGGCTTAATCGGAGCAGAGCAGGAGCACGAGCGAGGGGGAGAGCAGCAGCAGTAGCTGGGCGAGCGAGCGATCGAGCGAGAGCCGGAGCAGGTGCAGCAAATCCGGTTGGTATGGACGCCGCCGCCGAAGGGGCCTCGCACTGGGTGGGAGCCTCCGCGGAGATGTCGCCCTCGGCGTCGGCTTCGAGGTAGCCGCTCCATGGGGGTGAGGGATGGAGCACTGTCAGCGCCGGGAGGTCGAGCTAAGGAGAAGGTGTGATGCGATGGGTGTACAATCTCTTTGGTGGCGCCGAGTAGGCCTCGGCTTCGTCCGAGGAGTCGGTGAGGATGTTGCGGTTCCGGTGGAGCAGGTTAAGGCGGTGCTGTGGGGATGGAGCAGCCGCGATAGACGAGGCGATCGTCGGAGCAGCTCCTTGGAGGTGGAGGATGGGGCGGCTGAACCGGCGGGACGGTGAGATGGACGACGGATCCTCATCCGGGGAGGTGGACGAGGGACGTCGAGCTGTTGCGCTGGACGACGTCGTCGGGGAAGAGGCTCCCGCTGTGCAGCGGTGACGTGGCGGGCGGAGGAGGGTGGGGTTTTGCGGCTGGAGCGGAGAGGTTTTGGCGGCCTGGGATTTCGAATGGCGAAAAGGGGGCGATGGGAGGGGGTGAAGCATGACTTAGGAACGCGCTTGTACAAAATGTAGGGTGTGTTACAAAAGTACCCCCCCAATTTGAACTAGCGGCCCTTTCGGCTCAGGGCTAGAAGGGGGATTTCGCGTGTCGGGATTTGGCAGCTGGAGGGAGTTTTCGCGCGCGTTGTAATTTCGGGATAGCAAGGCGCGGGTTGTGAAGGCGCCAGTTTTGGGAGCATGATATCTGAATTTTCGGGATATAACAAGACGTAGGTTGAATTTTAGGGACAAGCCTAACGTGTAGTAATATTGTACTTGTACGTACCAAATCAATTCGCACTTCCCTCAACCAAAAAGAAAACGAAAAAAATAAAACTATTCACACCACATAAAGAGAGAGTCTTGCCCCGTTTTACTATACAAATGCTATTCAAAGCTACTCCCTCCTTCCATCTATATAGGGCCTAATGCATTTTTCGATGCTGACTTTGACCAAATATTAGAGCAATGATATATGACATGCAACTTACACAAAGCACACCGTTAAATTCGTCTGTGAAAGGTTCTTTCAATGATATAATTTTCACATTGTGCATGTCATGTACTATTAATCTTGTCAATAGTCAAAGGCGGTCTTAAAAATCTCATTACGCCCTATATAGATGGAAGGAGGGAGTATGAATCCATGTTATGTCCGATTAAATTTTTTCGCTTGCTGTATAATGCATGTAACCTACTCATACCAACATTTTAGTGCATTCCAAATGTCTATACTACCGCTGCAATTCGAACTAAATTTGAATTCGTTTCTCTATTTCAATAAGAATCTACAATCATGATTGTTGCCAACTTCAACCATCATAGTTTCCTTGCTATCCGCCAGATATAAATCAGACGGACTATAATGCAGGATGGCAGGCACACCATCATCAACAACTCCGTTTTTTATAAGAGTAGAGATAAAACATATTAAATGTAGTATACCATGTTCATAACCACACCATGTGTATCACCGTTATATATATTCACACATCCGTCGGTTTGAAACACTATGATAAATTCTTCAAATATCCGAATTCGCTTTTTATAATGAAGTATATATGATCTCTATTCGTCTTTTACACCCACACAACCCTCTTATCTTTGTAGCTAGTGCTAACTTTCTCTTGTGCATGCACACGCCCGCATCCCTCTCACCCTCCCTCAGCATTCTCTAGCTCCATCGCGCAAATTCGTCTTTTCACTTTAGGTCGTTCACCCACGGTGTGTGTAGGCCCCCAACTCCTTCTTTACGGCACACATCGATCGATATGCCTCTCTAGCCAGGTGTGCCTAGCACAAACACAAGCTTCCCCTCTTCTCTTGTCACCGTCCATGCCTCACTCCCACCACTCTTTTCATCGTTCTCGTACTCGCACACTCCTCCCCCTCGATATAGTATGCCTCTCGTACCACCTCCTACATGCATCCCTCTCTCTCTCTATCCTTCTCCTCGTGCCTCATTTGCTTCTAACACACACATGCATGTATACCGATCGATCTCCCAACATATACCTAGATCGACTTTAACTACCCCCCATCGATCGACGTACCTCACAAGTTATGTCTCTCCTTTATCTTACAAAGGGCGATTGATCTTCCTATGTAGTTACGTCTGCTTACCACAGCCACATCGTCCCCCCTCATCATTCGTGCATGCCTCCTGACCCGTCTCTCACACGCACGTGCACAGACAACAAGCAGCCATCTCCTCTCTTATTGATATTGCGGGCATGCCCTCCGTTTGTCTAGCAAGCCTATCCCACCATTTGTTAGAAGCAACTCCACTACCACCCCCTCCAACACTCTAGCTCTGTCTCTCTCCCAACCTTATTCATCTCCTGCACATATGCATGGATGCCGATCGATCTCCCTTAATACATGAGGCAGATCGATCTCCTTAATACATGAGGTAGGCCTCTCTCCTCCTCCACACATATACCAGCCATTGTACCTCTATAGTTAATTGGGCCTCCCTCTTCCCCCACCACACACCGATAGTCGAGCGCTGCAGGTAGGTATCCATGCCACAGAAACAAACTGCACATGTCCCATCTCACGTTCCAATAGGCCAGCCACTCTGTATCTTTGATGTGGGCACACACAAATTCGATGGCACTCTTTATCGATCGCGCGCGCGCACACACACACACACATCATCCCTCTCTTCGATTCTATGGACACCTCAAGCCGATGATACCTCCACTCTCTTCTCGTGGATCGCCCCCTCTATATATATATGTTATATCCAGGACTCTATTTCACACACATTGCATATGTTAAATTTTTTGATTGCCCCCCCCCCCACAAAAGAACTCTCAAGAACCCACACACTATATCTCTCTAGGTTTGTATCTCTCTCACACAACCCCACGTAGGTGGTGTACGTATACAAGAAGAGAATAGGTGCACCGTGCACGTACTCACGCTTCGTGCCCAGCCACACCCGCGCGGGTACACGGTGGAGCTCATTTCTCCGCAGAAGCTGAATTTGTTTTTGAAACATCAAGTGGCCAGAGACTCGAAAACTTATTTTCCCATTAGTGGCTTGTCAGGGTGGTGGATTTTAGTTTGTACGATAATGCTGCATCCACCTAAAGTAACAAAAGTTCTTACGTAAACTTCCTAGTAATTCCCTCTTTGTAGGTGCAGCATTACTCCTAACATTTGTAATATCAGTTTGAAACTTGTAATATTGCCGTGTCCTATTCCTCACTTTGTGCATTTAAAAACCAAACCGAAAAACCATACCGAAAATAAACCGAACCGAACCAATTTTATTGTTTTTATGGTTTCTGGTTTTGGTATGGTATGAACTTTTCATACCGATTTGAACTTGGTTTCTATGGTATATACCCGGAAACCGAACGGTTAACCGAATAAACCGAAGTAAAAAATAAATTTATATTTCTTGAGATGAACAACCATACAAGTTGTCATTTTTCTTGTACATGAGTCAAATGCACTACTAAGCACGTAATTTTTTCTTGTAACATAGTCATTTTTCTATTTTTAAAATGCTAAGCACGTCCATAACCATCAACAGATGAATCAATGCATGCATATATACTTATATATATAGTCATATACTATTTGTGTAGAATAGTATGTGTTTTGAGTCATAAATTTGCTAATTATTATTACGTCATTTCCAAATTCGCGTCAACTTTGGTTTTTATGGTATATACCGAAACCATACCGAAATAATTTGGTATATACCGAAACCGAACCATATTTTAATTTCATACCATATTTACCAAAGTATCAATACTGTACAAACTGAAAAACCGTATAAATCGAACCATGTAAACCGAATAAACCGAGCGCACAGGGTGACCTATTCCTGCGTTTTCAAAATCCTGCGAATCAAACATGTCCTGAGTTGGTGATGATGTTGTGCCTCCCATCTTTCACCAATAGCCGTCAGATCTAGATCTGATGCATACAAACTAAGCTTCTCCATTTTTGCAAAAAGATGCCCACACTTGTTCCCTATTTACAAACAACTCCTTGTCTCTCACAATCAGCCTTATCTCCTCCCCACCACATCTAGGAGTAGAAGGCCGTGGAAAAATCTGGCGCGATGGCCGCTGCCGGAGCCGTCCACCCCCAATCTTGGTGTTCTGTGCAATGCACGGGCATCTATGCACGGGAAATTATGTCGAACATGGCTAGTTTTAAGCAGGCTAGCTCTACAGCCATGATGATAGTGACTGCAGACGGTGAGGCTGACTATGGTATGCCGAACACGGAGCCTATACTCGGGTGTCATCTCCGGCGCAGGGTCTTGTCACTTCACTGTGAGGAGCAGCACGTAATAATTTGACCAACGGATAGTACAGTGCTAGTACTCCTACTACTACATTGGTAGTACTACTACTGATACTAGTAGCACCACCATCTGGATTTAGGAGTACTACCACATCCATCTGGATTTTAGTATTTGACTAGCAATATCTAGTAATGCATGTCACCAAAATGTACTACTCCCTCTGTAAATAAATACATGGTGTTTTATTCCTATCGGCAAGAGAATTTAATGTTTTTTTGCTACTCCCAACTAGAGTACTAATAGGATAACATGCAATGAACTAAACACTGCATGTCATGTTTGGTAGTCTCAAGTCAATGAAATCATGCACGGCCCACATCTCTTATTGGTTGATATGTCACGAAATAAGAAACAAGGAGGGAGTTAATGCACCGTGCCTAAGTATTTTGGGATTATTTGGTTTTTGTTAGGTGACTTACACAACATTTTTGTTTACATGCATTAACATTTAATAGTTAAATCAAAGGTCAAAACTTGGCGCAAAATGCAAAGGGGGCCAATAAACCAGTAACCATCAAACTTCTCCCGTTTGGCCCCAACTAGAGGTCCGGTGAGATGACTATATCGCACTGGCACGGAGGGGGACGCAGCTTCATTGACTTACGGCAACTGCCTTTGGGTGAATGACACGTCGCCCCAGGGGGTGGCTGGCCCACCTATCATACAGCCAAAGGCAGGTGCAGTAGAGGGCCGAGGAGTAGTACGAAATCCTACGCACCTACGCACGCTAACCAAGGACTGAGTGATCACTCAAATCACAAGATCAGTTGACTAGAAGCTACGCTAGACCCATGGAGGCGATGAGCGCGAGCATCAGCCGGCTGTGCGAGATGGTCCACGACGCCGGCCTACGGCCCGGCACCGAGGAACGTCTCCAGGTAGTATTGCTTGAGGCCGCCAGGGCGAGGGGCCGCTTGGACGACAGCTTCGTCTCCTTGTTCGACGAGGTCCTCGTCGGTTTCCTCAAAAAGTTCACCGTCGTAAAGAAGCTTGCGGACGACTTTGACATAAGCCTCCAGCCGACACGCCTAGGCACTGCGATGCCCGCCACCCTCAACGGCCACTATGGTAACAACCTCTTCGACGCACTGGTGGCCCTGCGACTGCCCGCCGTCACGCCGGAGAATGTCCACCTCGAGGTCGCGCTCGCCGCGCAGCGCCTGGCGCAGCAAGACACCATCGACATAATCACCCACGTCTACGCACAAATCGTCCACAAGGACTACTACATGCAAGAGGAGGACGATAGGACGCTGGCCATCTTGGAGCGCAGGGGAACCTTGGACGACACTGTTCAGAAGCATGTTGAGCTCGCCGCCAACGCCGTTGCTCCTCACACGTCGGTTGGTGACCCGGCGAACTAGGGCGTGAGGATGTCGTTGAACGTTGATGGATCCGTATGTATTTTTATCTTTCCGTCAAATCCATGTAGTAGTATATGATACTACAGTAATTATCTTACCTGTCGCGTCAACTTCATAATTTTCGTACGTACTCCATGCATGAACGGCGCCAGAACCAAACTTCTCATTACTCTAGGCAAAATCGTTATTTTCTATCTATCGGTCGTGCCATGGAGCAGAACCAAATTTTACAAGTTATGAGTTCAAAAGGAAAAGCCTGCCGTGTTCGCATCGCACCCCCACACGGTTGGTCCGGCACGCCGCTCAAGCGGGAATGCGTGCGGTGTTGCATTTTCACTTACAAGTGGGACTGCGGTTGAGCAAACTGACTATCGGCAAACCCCCACCCCGCCCACCGCGCGATGGCTGAGAAAACAGGAGGGAGAAGAGATGGCTGTAGCACGGACTCCAAGAAAATTGGTGTCGGATGGGACTCATTGTGGGTAGCGTGTGCCGTACTGCTAGATGTGAATGCTACTGAGTTATGGCCCACGCCACCCCACTATATCGAGGTACGTAGAACAAATTTCCTGCACTCCGTGCTCAGCCCTCCTCTATCTCTCTTCTCAGCCAGCCAGCGGATGCGCGGAGCGCATCGTCTGTTTGCTCACATGCGGCCCCACATGTCAGTGAAAACACAAGAGGACCCACTGAACCTGCACATCTTTCACCTCGACGTGTTGGTGATGAAAAACAAATCCAATAAAGATCTTCGGTGGCCGCTTTTGGAGTTACTCAATAGCAGTAAGATTCTATTTATAGTTTAACCCAAGATGCACATCTCGTGGCTTCAACTACCACTCTATTTTCTTTCATGACACGATCTGGATGCTGGATGTCCCACGTGTCGGCAAAAGGAGGAAGAACCCGACCAAATCTTCGGTTCTGCTATCGGATGAGATTAGTGCACTTGTTGATACTCCTACTAGAATAGAGGCTAGACATGAGACTAGATGCGAGGAAGCAACGTCTACTTCTTTACACTCGAAGAAGAAAGAAGCACGCAAGATCGAGCCTCCGCAGATCAACAATGAATGCATCGAGAAGGCACTAATCCAACTTACAGGAGTAGTAAAAATGTATTCTTGTGGTTCTTGTTTTCTTTGGTCTTGCTTTTCTAGTCAAAATTATCGTTGGAGTTCGTGAAAAACGGAGGTCCGTTTGGGGTCGTGTGTTGGAGTTGGCCTTACAAGTGGGACCGCAGTTAAGGAAACCGACTATCGGCAAACCCCCACCTCGCCCACCGCGCGATGGCTGAAGTTAGGCTGGTCATAGTGGGAGTAACTTAGCAAGTAACATAGCGCATTTCAAGACAAGTTTGCTTATGTGGCATATAGTTAATGAGGAGACAAAATGTTTGAAGTAACATAATATGTTACTATAACATAACGCAAACCAAAGCAAAATGAGTCTATAATGTAATAAATGCAATCATCTATGATACTACTTGTATGTTACTTTGCACTATGAAGGTAGTAACAAAGACTAGTGTCATATGCATGACACTAGTCTAAGTTACTCCCCACTATAACCAGCCTTAGAGAAACGACGAGGTTGAAGAGATTGCTCTAGCACGGACTCCAAGAAATAATATGGTGTCAAATGGATGTCGTGGTGGCGGCGTGTGTCGTACTCCTGGACGTGAATGCTTGTTCTGGCCCATGCCACCCTACTACTCCTACTACTTACTCCTACTAGTATATAGTATACTAGTATCGAGGATTCGAGGTGCTGGTTACGTACAACGAACACATTAACATATGGCTACAGTAAAAACACCTACCCGACGCGCGAAGCATGTGAAGCTAGTACGAATTTAGAGAAGCGACTCGAAAGCCATTCATAAATTTAGTAAGTTTATCACATGCACATCATTTTATTACATACAACAGGTCATCAACCCACATCGACAATGAGGATACATTATAAATACTAAAGTTTTCACCACACAACAAATAAGAAGCCATGAAATGAACTTCAACTCAACCATTCCGCGGCGTTGGAAACGGTTGCTTTGAACCACAACTGATTCTCTGGGACGGGCCATCTGTTGTCCATCTGGAGACCAACGCAGGATCGATCGTCCAGGCTGAAGCGGCCTACTATATCAGTACGAGGGTAGGGAACCACCCAAATGTCCGAGGTATAGACACAGTTGCTTCTCATAAATGTGTCAACAGCAGTTGGATCGCCTTTCACCATCATCGAATAGTTTTGTCCAAGGAAGAGCGAGTTTTCTCCAAGACTATCAATTCTGTGCCAAGGAGAAGGACTTGGCGCTAGCACACTAGTATCCATCCCGAATACCATGCAACGGGTCTTGGAATAGGTCCGGAGAGTGCGACCATGGGAGACACCTGCTTCCTTACCAGTAACATCATCAGTGCGTTGTATACACACAAGAAGAGGTGATCCATCGGAATTAGTTTCCAGGCGCCACAGAGTATATCGGCGCTGCTCGTCCTCATGCTCGTGATCATCACCATCGTCATCTCCCCCTTGGTTATAAAAAATTTCAAGTAAAGGGAAACTTGCTAACCCGCATGCATGTGGATGAAACAATTATAATTACGGTGGAAGACAAACGTATCGAAACTACTAGGATGCCATGCAAAAACAATGCCACGAGTGGTGGCAGCAAACACAAGGCCCTCATATTGAATTGCATCACAGTACTCATCCGTGTACAGAAAGTGGTTTTTGAGCAATATCCATCGAGTTGAACCACGAAGGACGGCAACAAGCTTGTCGAAGATAGCAACAACTTGATAGTTGTTGTAATTCCAAGAGCGGTTGGGAACTCGAAAAATTGCTATCTTCCGTAGAAGACAGTCACCATGATCGTATTTGAACGTTCGTACATTACCGGTGTGCTCAACCTCTGGGCAGTGTGCTGAGATTTTTGGAAGTGGAACCCGGTGACGAGTGTACACATTCACAAGTTCCCACTCGCAGTTGGACCCAATGTAAACAACCCAATCTCCATTTGCGCCCGCCCAAGCCTTGCCCTCGAGCGATGGCATCTTAACATCATATGTATCATTATCAAGCGGCATCAACTAGCACAGGGCGAGGCCTCCGTCGTGCCGGCGCCAGTCATCAGGGTCACGGCGAAGAAGATAGGGGAGATCAAGCCGATCCTTGACTCTTGGGTTCTTTGTAATGATGTTATTAGTTGAGTCGAGAATGGGCTTGAACGAACCTGCCATGCTAGCCGAGGTGATGACGTCGCACCGATCAATGAGTTCCTCCACCACGTCATCTTTCACATCGGGGCAAGAATAACGGGGTCGTTTCCGGCATGTTCCCTCCATGGAGAAGACGATCGAACAATGACAGAAGAAAGGGTGAAGGGATGAAGGAAAATGGAGGAGGGAGAGGAAGAGCGTGCGACAGTAGTTCCAAATTGAGAGGGAAAGGCGAAGAGTCGGTGGACAGTTGCGAGTTTGCCACGGTTCATGAAGAGGCGCCCCGGCCTACACGTCCATTCGGAAATACTCCTACTACTCACCGTCGTCTCACTGATATGTTGGAACGGGACCACATGTCAATGAAACATGGTGTGTAATTTCTCGTGCAAAATTCGATCTGGCCGCGTTGGCCCGAGGTGCCGCATTAGTTATCGACCTTTATTTTTTTAATGGCGTGCCGATCAGTTTTGAAGCACGACTAACTGGTACTGTACGTGGAGAGGATGACAGCAGGGACCCGCCAAGGTCATGGCAGTACGCAAGCACGTGCCTCCTTATTTGAAGCCAGTAAAAAAATGGCTCCTCCTAGTGGATTTCTGACATCTGGGTCCCATGCCATTGTCAACGTAGTCAATAAGCTGACAACAGGGACCCAGCAGCTCGCCTAGTTATTTTTGTTTTGCGTTAATTTGATAAATGCCACTCCAAATCTGGTGTATCCGAGAAATGCCACTACAATTTCCAAGCTTTGAAAAATGCCATTTCATGCCATTTCTAGTGGCATTTTTCAAAGTCTAGAGTGGCGTTTTTCGAAGTTTGCAAAAAAATGCAGTGGCATTTTTTAAAGTTTGGAAATTGTAGTGGCATTTTTATGAATTGCCATAATTGGAGTGGCATTTATCTAATTTGTTTTTGAGACGGAAGCAGGGTGTCAACTGGGCTGTGCGGGACACTCTGGCCTGTCTAGACAACCTTTTCTTTTATGTTTACCACAGACCAGCCGAGTAGTTTTTTTTCTTTCTGAAAATGGCTAGCCAGTTCTTTTGTGATTTGTCAAGCAAGTCGCTTTATTAGGCCTGCTAGGCTGAAAATCTTTCAAGACGAGGAGAGCTTCATTCGGCTGGCCGAGAAAATGTCCTATCAGTAATGAGAAATGGGCTGTATATTTTTAAAACACATCAAACCGGCAATTATTTTCAAATATCTTTTTTTCATTTCGAGATTTTAAATTGCATTGATTTTTATGCATGGACAATTTATTGGATTTTATATTGATATACATTTATTTTTAAAACTAGTCTGAATGTGACTCGAAATTTCGGGATTAAAAACAGTTTAGACCGCATCGACATATGCAAAATTTCGTATAATTTTTTAACCGTGGCCACAATATAGGCTGTAATGCTAACATAAAGAATATGGGCTCCAAAAAAACCCGTAAGAATTAGCAAATGGGCTGTAAATTATTTGAAATAATGGCAGATGGGCGTATGCTGTTTTCCACAGATTTGAAGCTTTCCACAGATGGCATGTATACTGTTGGATGTCCATCCAACGACCATCGTGCTTCTTCAATCTCTGCTCTTCCTGCTCCGGCCGCTGAAACAAGCGCCGGCGGGACTGCCTGCTCCCTCCTCCCCGCGGCCGGCTGTGCTGCTGCGCAGACCTCACCGCCCCACCGTACTCCCATCGCTGGCCTAGCCATCCCTCTACTCACCCACACTTGTTGTTATTCGCCGGCGATGGTAGACGAACCAGTAAACCCTCGTACAGTCGTACTACCCTCCGCATAGGAAACAAAAACAACGGCCGAGTCTTCCCTGCCTCCGTTTCGTTCCCTTCCTAGGCCTTGCCGTCGTCCACGCCCTGGTGCTCTCGGCGTGGCGTGGTCAGTGTGGTCAACGACCGACATGCATCTGAAGTGGACTGTACGTGGAGAGGTTGACAGCTGGGTCCACGGCCGCACGCAAGGAAATGCTTCCTTATTACGCGCAAAATAATGATTTCCTCCACCTGACATCTGGGACCACCGAAACGGCCTCTGTATTTCGTGAAAAAACGTTACCGCCGCTCACAGCTCGGACCCACCAGCTATATCTTCGCACGCAAGGAAGTGCCTCCTTATTACGCACAAAAAAAATGAATACTCCACCTGCTAGCTGGGACCCAGTATAGTGGGCCTACTAAGTTGACGGGGACAAAGGGCTTTGTCAACTTAGTCAATATGCACGATTCTAGCTCGACTGAACGTACGATGTCCATCCAACGGCCGTAGTGCTTCTTCAACCTCTAATCTTCTTTCTCCAGTCGCCCAAAGCAGCGCCGGTCGTGCCGCCTGCTCCTGCCTCCCATGGCCGGTTGTGCTGCCGCGAAGGCCTCACTGCCCCCATACTACTCCCACCGCTGGCCAGGCCATCCCTCCACTCCACTCACCCACACCCCCTGTTATTCTGCGGCGACGACAGCGCAGCCGAACCAGTGAACCCTCGTACTCCTCTCCGCGTGGGCATCCACTGCCGCGTCTTCCCCAGCTCCGCGTCGTACCCTTCCTAGGCCTCGCCGTCGTCCACCGCCTTGGTGCTGTCGGCGCGGCGTGGTTAATGTGGTCAACAACCGAATTCCATCGGAAGAATACTGTACCTGGAGAGGCTGACAGCTGGGTCCACGGCAGCCGCAAGGAAGTGCCTCCTTATTACGCGGAAAATAATTATTCCTCCACCTCACAGTAGGGACCCACCGGACGCCCACCAGTATATCGTGAAAAAAACGTTTGCCCCTGACTGCTAAGACCCACCCAACGGGCCACCGTATTTCACGAAAAAATGTTCCCCCTGCTGTCCGCTCGGACCCACCGGAAGTGCCTCCTTATTACGCACAAGAAATGAATACCCCCTGCTAGCTGGGACCCACCTTAGTGGCAGGCTGACTTGTGGGCCTACTAAGTTGACGGGGACGGAGGGCTTTGTCAACTTAGTCAATATGCACGATTCTAGCTCCAGTGACGGTACGATGTCCATCCAACGGCCGTAGTGCTTCTTCAACCTCTGGTCTTCTTGCTCCATCCACCCAAACCAGCGCCGGTCGTGCCTCGTGCTCCTGCCTCCCGTGGTCGGGTGCAATGCAGCGGAGGCCTCACCGCCCCCTACTACTCCCACCGCTGGCCAGGTCATCCCTCTACTCACCCACACCCCCTGTTATTCTGCGACGACGGCAGCCTCACACCGCAACGAACCAGTGAACCCTCGTACTCCTCTACGCGTGGGCATCCACTGCCACGTCTTCCCCGGCTCCGTGTCGTCTCCTTCCTGGCCTCGCCATCGTCCACCCCCCTGGTGCTCTCGACACGGCGTGGTCAACATGGTCAAGGAACGGCTTCCATCGGACGTGGACTATACGTGGAGAGGCTGACAGCTGGGTCCACGGCCGCAGCAAGGAAGTGCCTCCTTATTACGTGTAAAATAATTATTCCTCCACCTGACAGCGGGGACCCACCGGACGGGCCACCAGTATTTTGGGAAAAAAATCTTTTCCCCCTGACTGTTGGGACCCGCCGGACGGGCCACCGTATCTCGTGAAAAAAACGTCGCCCCCCCCCCCCCCCCCCGCTGTCAGCTCGGACCCGCCGGAAGTGCCTCCTTATTACGCACAAAAAATGAATACTCCCCCAGCTAGCTGGGACCCACCTTGCTGGGAGGCTGACTTGTGGGCCTTCTAAGTTGACGGGGACGAAGGGCTTTGTCAACTTAGTCAATATGAACGATTCTAACTCTAGTGACCGTACGATGTCCATCCAACGGCCATAGTGCTTCTTCAACCTCTGTTCTTCTTGCTCCAGCCGCCCAAAGCAGCGCCGGTCGTGCCGCATACTCCTACCTCCCGTGGCCGGCTGTGCTGCCGCAGAGGCCTCACCGCCCCCTACTATTCCCACCACTGGCCAGGCCCTGCGGCGACGGCAGCCTCACACCGCAGCCGAACCAGTGAACCCTCATAGTCCTCTCCGCGCGGGCTTCCACTATCGTGTCGTCCCCTTCCTAGGCCTCGCCGTCGTCCACCTCCATGGTGCTCTCCGCGTGGCATGGTCAACGTGGTCAAGGAACGACCTGCATTAGAAGAGTACTGTACGTGGAGAGGCTGACAGCTGGGTCCATGGCCACAGCCCAGTTTTTTTGTGATTTGTCAAGTAAGTCGCTTTGTCAGGCCTGTTGGGCTGCAAATCTTTCAAGACGAGGAGAGTTTTCATTTGGCTGGCCGAGAAAATGGCCCATCAGTAATGAGAAATGGGTTGTACATTTTTAAAACACATCAAACCGGCAATTAGTTTCAAATATCTTTTTTTTCATTTCAAGATTTTAAATTACATTAATTTTTATGCATGGAGAATTTGTTGGATTTTATATAGATATACATTTACTTTTAAAATCAGTTTGAATGTGAGTCGAAATTTCGGAATTAAAAACAGTTCGGACCGCATCTAAATATGCAAAATTTCGTATAATTTTTTAACTGTTGCCACAATATGGGCTGTAATGCTAACAAAAAGAATATGGGCTTGAAAAAAACCTTAAGAATTAGCAAATGGGCTGTAAATTATTAGAAATAATGGCAGATGGCTGTATGTTGTTTTCCACAGATTTGAGGCTTTCCTAAAAAAAGGTTGACGCACAAGCACTGACTATTGGATGTCCATCCAACGGCCATCGTGCTTCTTCAATCTCTGCTCTTCTTGCTCCAGGCGCTCAAACAAGCGCCGGTGGGACTGCCTACTCCTTCCTCCCCGCGGCCGGCTGTGCTGCCGCGCAGGCCTCACTGCCCGACCGTACTCCCATCGCTCGCCTAGCCATCCCTCTACTCACCCACACTTGCTGTTATTCTCCGGCGACGGCAGACGAACCAGTAAACCCTCGTACAGTCGTACTCCCCTCCGCGTGGGAAACAACTGCCGAGTCTTCCCTGCCTCCATGTCGTCCCCTTCCTAGGCCTCGCCGTTGTCCACCGCCCTGGTGCTCTCGGCGCGGCGTGGTCAACGTGGTCAAGGAACGACTTCCATCAGACGTGGACTATACGTGGACAGGCTGACAGCTGGGTCCACGGCCGCAGCAAGGAAGTGCCTCCTTATTACGCGGAAAATAATGATTCCTTCACCTGACAGCTGGGACCCACCGGACAGGCCATTGTATTTCACGAAAAAAACATTTCCCCCTGACTGCTGGGACCCACCAGCTACATCTTCGCACGCAAGGAAGTGCATTCGGGCAAAAAAAATGATTCGCCCCCTGACTGTTGGGACCCACCAGCTACATCTTCGCAGGCAAGGAAGTGCCTGACAGTCGGGACCCACCTAGTCGAAGTGTACGTAGCGTTGTCATTCTGGTCGCGAACGTGTACATACATATATACTGGTCGATGTAGAGGCGCGCACGTGTCGTAGTAGAGGCGCGCACGTAGCATGTACACATACGTACAGCGGCCAGGGTGCAAAAAATAAAATACGGCCACGTATGTGTACATACGGGCGGGGTCTCGAACGCCTACTCGTGCATACGTACGGCCAGGGCTTGTGTACATGGCTGGGTCGGAACGGAGAAACATCATCGTCGTCGTGTTCATGGGGAGGCAACGAAATGCGTCGTGTTCATGGGGAGGCAACGGAATGCGTCGTGTTCATGGGAAGGCAACGAAATGCGTCGTGTTCATCGGGAGGGCGTGGACGGAACAGGCGATGGAAACGAGGCCTGGCGTAACGCAGAACGGAGGAACGGCCTTGTGTTCGACCGGCCACATTCGAAACGGGATCTTGTTGATCGGGAGGGGTCTGGCGTACCGTAAAATGGAGGAAACAAACCTCCTACAGTCGAAACAGGGGTCATGTTGATCGGGAGGGGTGTGGCGTACTGCAAAACAGACGAAACGGACTAGTGTTGGAGCGCTACAGTCGAAACGGGGGTCCTGTTCATCGGGAGAGGTGTGGCGTACCGTAAAACAGGACTCCACGGGATACTGTTCATCTCCACCATCGACCCCCTCCAGCCTCCACGAGCTACTGTTCATCCACCGTCGACCTCCTCCAGCCTCCACCTGCGACTGTTCATCCACGGGCTCCTGTTCATCCAGCCTCCATCGCGCGCTACTCCACCGGCTACTGTTCAACCAGCCCTCTCCACGGGCTCCTGTTCAACCACCCCTCCACGGGCTACTGTTCATTCTGCCCTCCATCGTCTACTGTTCATCCTGCCCTCCACAGGGTGGTCCTGTTCATCCTGCCCTCGATCAGCTTCAGTTAGCAGTAGTAGCGAAGGAATCGCTCGATCGGGTTCAGTTAACAGCCATCGATCGATCGCTCGGGTTCAGTAACGCGTAGCCTGCAGTGCAATCGCTCGGGTTTAGTTAGAGCCCAATGCCTCGCTCGGGTTCAGTTAGAGCCAACGCCTCGCACACACACGCATACGTGTACGAGAGAAACGCGCATCGCTCGGCCCCCGACCTCCCACCGTAACCGGGAACTCCTCGAAATTTTCCTCCCCCTCGCTTCTACCATGGTTTTTTCCATCATGGACGGCCCAAAGAATGTCATGCAGCTGCGTCTCCGGCCCGCCCAGGACGAAAAGCCCATTTTCTCTCATGATTTTTTGTCATAGAAGTAGGAGCCCACCACATCTATGATGATACCGGGTTTTGTCATAATTATCGTCATAGAAGTGTCATATGTATGACAGAAAAAAATTTCGTTCGGCCCAAAATGTCACGGATGTGTCTTTTTTTTGTAGTGCTCCAAGGTGCAGGGGAAAGAAGGGGACTAGAAAGAGACGTGTACGTGATGATTCCACCCAAACCTTTCCGACGTGGACCCCCTCTTAATAGTATGGTTTTCCTACGACTCAAGTCCACCAAAAAGAAACGTAGAAAAGACGCTGTCTTCAACAGTCTTCGAGGGGCACCAAACCGTCTAGTGCCTAGCGATGAAACGTCTAGGAAACTCAAGGCACACGATTAGTCCGCAAACGCATTGTCATCAATCACCAAAACACCTTAGGGATAAATATGCCCTTAAAATCTCCCCCTTTTTGATGGATTGATGACAATACGGGATTTGCACAAGGGAACTAATATTAAGCAAATGCAAACCCCTCCTCTCTAGAATATAGACGGGCTCCCCCTAGATGTGTGCCAACTAGATGGGTACTTTGGACTGCACGACACACATACTAGGATCAAAACTCCCCCTATATTATAGAGACAAGGCATATCTTGCAAAAGTAAGGCTAACACTAGACAAGATAGCACAAACAAGTTAACTAAGATAGAATAGAGTGCATATGTCTTACACCATGTGAAGGATAAGTCTCGAGGGCACAAACCAAACAAAGCAAACAAGGTTCAAACGACAAAGCAAACACACCGCAAACACACCAAGCACGACACAACGCAAATCCCTACACTCTCTCCCCCTTTGGCATCGAGACGCCAAAAAGGCAGAGAGGACACCTACACAAATGGGGTGGCTCAGGCAGAGAAGTCATCCCACTGCTCCTCGTGCTCCTCATCAGACTCAGCGGCGGGGACGATCTCCTCGATGTCCTCCTCAGAACTAATCCACTTGTATCCCTGCTTCGCCATCCATGCAGCCTCTGGCGTGATGGAATCCTCAGAACCACCAGATACATCCTCTCCAAAGAGCCTCATGACCTTCTTGTCACGGCGGCGACTCTCCTTGTCAGCCACGTGAGTCATGTACTGTCCCTTCGCCTGCATGCAGAAGAGAGCCTTCATCTTGTCCTTTAACTTCTTGGCCCACGACGGCTCAGAGGAAGGTGTGGAAGACCTAGCAGCACAGTCCTCAGCAACATTCTCTGCACCAGCCTCCTCCTCACCAACACCCCTCCTAGCAGCAGATGCCTCAGCACGGGTAGTAGTGTTCGCCCAGTTGGGCTTGATGCGGAGACTGATGGACTCATGCCGAATCCAGTCTGGAGCAAGGAACTCATCACTAGGGTACATCTTCTCCCAAGATGTGGAGAGCAACAAAAATAGGTACAGTCCATAGATAGGTACCTTGCGGGTGAACACTGCAAACCGAAGGTCACACCACATGATGTGTGAGACATCAAGTGGCTGAGTCTGAGACGAACGTGCCTCCGCGCACAGGAGCAACATGTCAACTAGATAGGAATGAACCTTGTCCTTGTCGCCAATGCGTGGGAATAGAGTGTTGCGGAAGATGCGATGCCATTGCCGGACTGCCACCGAAGGAGGAGGAGGACAACGACGGCGAGGACAGCTCCGGCAACAAGCAGATCTGTCTCGATCCGTATCACGTCTTTGACCGGTACTTCCGCGATAAGAATGACAAGGATGCCAAGAAGGGCAAGGGCAACCGTTGATGATCTCCACCATAGCCAAGCATTTCAATTTTTGATAGTCCGATGCCATGTTTAGTTAGTAGTGATGGAGTTACCGAATGATGTGTGTGCATCGACGTAGTTGCATGAGTTTATATGGATTTGAGATATGATAATTGACGTGTCGAGATGTCAATTGCATTATTTGAGATGTGAGTGGTTAGTGTCCGCGAACGCGGCCGGGCGCGTCCGCAGGCGTTTGAGGGGCTGAATTTGCCCATCACGGCTGTAGGTACTATAATGCCAACAACAACACAATGATTCATGGGACACCCGTTTGGGTGGGCTAAGCGGACGACCGTGTCCGTTTGGGTACCCTCGTTGCCAGTTTTTTTATCCGAATGATCCAAACAGATGAAATGGTGTCATGTGTTGGAGTTGACCTAAATCTCAGCTGGGTTAGCAAAAGATATTGGTCTAGTTTTCGTTTATACAATTTCCTAGTTGTACCAGCAAGCGCGCCCTTGCCGACGAATACAACATGGAAGATAGTACGTAGACAGGGCATCATTGCCGACGAATGCAACATGGAAGATAGTACGTGGATGATCAACGAAATTAAACGTACATACAGGAAACGGACATAAAATCCACACTATCCGGCCCAAAAGAGCATCACAGCTCATCATAGTTCTAAACTAAAATTACTAAAACCTGAAATGAAGACGAAGAAGGTAGAGCTTCTTCAACACTTCTCGCTCGTCCTTTGCCCTTCCGGCCACCGATGCGGTTGTAGCCGTCCGTCTAGGAATCAACGGCGAGAGGGGGATGAGGGTGGTCGTCGGAGTCATAAGTGATGTCAAAATTGTCACGCGAGGACAACAAGAAGTGGACCATCCTCCACACGACGTGGTTCTGCTGCCTCATGAGCTTTTGCCACTCTCGCGGCTGTCGTCGCCTCCTTCTCTGATTGCTCGATACCTAGTTGGAAGGCCTTGGCATTCTTTCGACGAAGCCGGCAGACGTCTATCTCCGCCGTCGTCAGTAATCAGCGGTTGACGGTCGCGAGGAGCTCCTCCTCATCAGGCAAAGCCGATAGTCCGCGTCGGTGGCGCGAGGACTGTCTGGCGCTTTTGGTGCCGCAGCCCTCTCCCTTACCCACTGCCTCTCGCGGTGGGTGTCGTGCACCTCCGATTCGGGCGTCCATGTTTCCAGCGTCGACGACGCGGGCACAAGCACCCACCAATGTCGTTGAGGAGCAATGTCCGGACGAGTAGGAGGGCGGGGGATCAACGGCGTGGAGCGGGCCAACCTTGCGGTGATGCGCATGTTGCGGGGTGGCCCGCGCTGACGTACACATTGCGGTTGCTGGCGACTGGGGACAGAGCAGAGCCGGAAATGCCTTCTGTGTCGACAGGCGATCGCTATATTGCAATTTCAGATGGACAACTCTTCCTTGTTGCCCTCAGCCTTGCGGACGAAAGGCATCCTCGTCGTCGTCGTGGCAGTGGTTGGCTCCATCATTTCCACCGCTGCCACTGCCGGTGCTTGACATTGGGACGGAGAGGGGAAGGGGAACCGACGAGGAGTGAAGGGGAATCGACATAAAGCAGAGTCTCTTCGTCGTGAGAGTGAAGTGGCGCTAGGGTTTACTCCGAATGAGAATTTTAGTGTCGATGGAGTGGGGTTGGCGCGGGCCATGGTGGGCCACCAGGGGGGTCCGGTCTTTCATAAACTTGTTTCAAATTTGAGCTGAACATGAGTGATGTCGAACAGTCCAAACATCTAAAGCCGGTTTACTTTTTTACCTGTCAAGGACTTGCTATCTGCCCGGGCGGGTTCGGGGAGCCCGGGTGCAAGATTCTCTTAGGCCAACTCCATCGTGCGACCCTATCATGTCCGCCCCCGTCCGTTTGGGGTAAAACGGACAAACCAGACGGCCCAGCACGCGGGCGCAAAAGGACTTTTGTCCGCTTTCTGTCCGCTTTTGACCCATCACCATCCCAAGTTTGCGCCGGTTTTGGGGTGAAATGGACAGCGCGCGGACGGGCGGGACGCGCGCGCTTGTCCTCCCCTGGCCCGTCTATCGGTGGGAGAAACCACCCCCCCCCCGCCCCATTTGGCGCCATTTCCCCAAACCCTCCCACGTCCCTCTCGCCGCCCCTCTCTCCCCCGTCCATGGCCGACGCCCTGCCAAATTCCGGCGGCATGGCCGTCGACCCGCCCACAAAGGTGAAGAAGAAGGCGGGCAAGGCGCAAAGGAAGCCGCGGTCGGAGTGCACACCGGAGGAGATTGCCAAGCTGGACGCGGAATCGGCGAAGATGAGGGAACGGAGAGCAGTCGTCAAGGTCAATACCGCCGCGGCCAAATTCGCCGCCTAGCGTGATGCAATGGAGGCCACACGGCGCAAGGCCGCGGTCGACGAGAAGGAGGACATCATCAACAAAGCGCATGCCCTTCTCATGCTTGGCATGGGCCGTCCGGCCGGGTTCCCTACAGCAGCCGTCGGCCCGGCGAGCACAGGCTCGTCGATCGTCCGACCTCTGCACTGCCAGTCGCCGATGTCGCAGACTGCGCCCATGTCGCCCGGCTGTCGTCCGCCAAGGCACGACGGCCAGACCCGTTTCTCGGGGTCGCCTGATGTGGGCTTGTTCACGCTGTCCACACCGGGCCCTGCGGCCGTCATCGACCTCAACGTCACGCCTGGGTCAAGCAGCGGCGGCCAGCCGTCGGTCGAGATGCAAAGAAAGCAAGCATGCGCACAGTTCATGGGCACCATGCCGGCCCCCGTGTCTTGTTTGACGGAATGCCAACACCAACACCAATGGTCGATGACCCCTTCTACAACCAGTACATGGAGGACGTGATCTTCGACGGTGGGCATGGCCGTGACTACGACCCCGAGGAGACCCAAAGTCAGGATGGCCGCGCCCAGTACGTCCCCGATGAAGAGGCCAACGACCGTGCTGACTACGACCATGGTGACTCGTGGCATGAAGACGATGACATCTATGTCGAAGGTGATGGTGATGAGGAAGAAGGCAATGATGTTGATATTAGTGGCGAGCCATTGTTCATCGATGAGCTCACCCAAAGAGCGGAAACACAAAAGAAGAGGAAGAGCATTCGCACGGGTTCATATACAAAAGATGAGGACAAGTTGATATGCCAAGCTTGGATGGAGATTAGCCAAGAACCGAGGACCGGCGCGCAAAAAAAAGGGCATTGTTTTTTGGACGAGAGTCCACAAAACATTCCATGAAAGGAAGATGTTTGAGCCCTACCAAATTACAAGCAACCGTGGCATCGGCTTGATTCAAAAGAGGTGGTTGTTCATCCAACAAGTGTGCGACAAGTATTGTGCCGCATTTAAGAGCGTTGAAGCACGACCCGTGAGTGGTCTCGGTGTTGGGGACATGGTATGCTCTCCTCTTCCTGGCCCTTTCCTTGCTACGGCCATGAGACTTCGGCCGTGTATATGTTTGCATGTTCACTTGTTGTTGATCTTGTCGTGTAGGCATTTCAATCTTTGGAGGCATTCAAGGCCCGGCACAATGACAAGCCATTCACTCTTATGCATTGTTCGACGATCATCAACAATTGCCCTAAGTTCAAGGACCAATATCGTGAACTACAAAGGAAGAGAGGACTGAAGACGGCCAAGTTCGCCGGAGGTGGAGATGGTGAGGCGTTGAAGAGGCCGAGGGGCAATACCAACTCCAAGGTTGACGACGTACGTGATGCCTCATCCATGGCATTGCATGACACTTTGATGGCATGATGTCTCAAAAGGATGTGAGGGACGAGAAGAAGCGGCAAAGCAAGGACGAGCAAATGAAGCAATACCTAGACCTTCAAAGAAAGAAGCTTGAGATGGAGGAGGCGGCCAAGAGGAGGAAGATCGACATGGAGGAGGCGGCCCGGCAAAGGCAGCTTGACATGGAGGAGGCGGCCCGGCAAAGGCAGCTCGACATCGAGGCCGACAACGTCAAGGCCAGGCAGAGGCAGCTCGACATCGAGGCCACCAATGCCGCCACCAAAGCAAAGGAGGTGGCCCTTGCGATCATGAGCGTGGAGTTGTCAAAGATGAGCGGGAAGACGAGGGCCTGGTTCAAGGCCAGGCAAAAGGAGATGCTCGACGCCGAAGGTCTGAACTAGGTCGTCCAATCAGTCGTGGCCGTTCTTTTTTGGAGGCTGGCATGGGTGTCGCCCGCCCGCTAGGCCACTGGCAGTGTGCCGGCGAGAAAAACATTCATTTTGGAGGCCGGCTGTGTTGCCGGCGAGGACAACTATTCATTTTTGGAGGTTGGCTATGTTGCCGGCCGCTGGCTGATGCCGGCGATGGACGTGTAGGCCGCTGGCTCTGTTGCCGGTGTGATGAACTGGGCCGCTGGCCTAATGAACTAGGGCTTGACATTTGAAAGTTGTTCTTTAAAAAAATTAGATACGGATAGGATGGGGCAAACGGATGCAGCCGCGCGCTAAGCGCACGGCCACCGCATCCCAGGATACGCCCGGACACGACCCCATTGTCCTACCCAAACGGACAGAATCTGACAAAACAGACGTCTGTTTGGGGTCGCATGGTGAAGCTGGCTTTGGGTGAGCAAGTATACTATTGCCGTTAGATCTGTACTGTTTCTCATTAGGCCAACTCCACCGCGCGACCCTATCCTGTCCGCCCCCGTCCGTTCGAATAGTGCAGCCCAGCGCATGGCCTCAAACGGACAAATGTCCGGATTCCGTCCATTTTCGACCCATCCCTGGCCCAAACTTGCGCTCGGTTTGGGGTGAAACGGACGCGCGCGGACGGCTTGGACGCACGC
This sequence comes from Triticum aestivum, assembly GCF_018294505.1. Classification (NCBI taxonomy): domain Eukaryota; kingdom Viridiplantae; phylum Streptophyta; class Magnoliopsida; order Poales; family Poaceae; genus Triticum; species Triticum aestivum. Next base: position 544,831,461 of record NC_057809.1, on the reverse strand, counting down.
CCTTGCCCCCCTCCCCTGGCCTGCCTGTCGGGGACACTAGCAGTCCCTCCACTCCCAACGCTTCCACCCTCTCTCTCTCTCTCGCCCCACCCTGCCGCCGGCGCCGCCGCTATTCTTCGGCCGCCTCCTCACCACGCAGCCTCCGGCCATCCCTACCAAACCACTTCTCGACATGGCCGCCACCACACCCGTGTTGTGACCGTAGTTTTGGCCGTCGATCGGAGGTTTGGCCGTCGAGTCTTTGCCGGCCGCAGAGGGGACAGGACCGTCGGCGACGCAGCATGCCGTCCTCGGCAGCTCCCGACGAGAGCTCCACAGCGGCCAGTAGCCGGCCGGCAACCACCCTTGCTGCGTCGAGGCGATCTTCGCCACCATGCCCGCAAGGTGTTCGGCATTTTGCCCACAAATGTATGGACAATGGAGATGAGTTTTTCTTCCATCACTTTCTTTGTTCATCGGACGATTCGTCGTCGGATGATGAAGATATTGTGGTGGCTGCACTGGTCGTTCACGACCACATTCAACGGCAGCTTCCTTGGTACAGGGGGTCACTCCCTGGCCGTGCTCCCAACCTGAATTGCAACAGGGAGAGAGGGCACGCCCTGCTCTATGCCGATTACTTTGCCAACACCCCGCTCTTTAAGCCGGATAAATTCCGTCGCCGTTTTTGAATGGCAAGGCATGTGTTCAATCATATCCGAGAGGGAGTGGTTGTTCATGACCCATACTTCAAGTGCAAGACGGATGCCCTTGGCAAGCTTGGATTCTCCTCTTACCAGAAATGCACCGCGGCCATCCACATGCTTGCATATGGAATTCCAGGCGATCTGGTGGATGAGTATGTGCGTATGAGTGAGACAACATGTCTGATGTCAATGTACAAGTTTTGACAGGCAGTGATCGAGGTGTTTGGCCCAGAGTACTTGAGGCAGCCAACTGCCGCTGATACAGAGAGATTGTTGGCGACCAACGCAGCTAGAGGCTTTCCAAGCATGCTTGGCAGCATAGATTGTATGCACTAGGAGTGGAAGAACTGTCCATTTGCTTGACAGGGCCAGTACAAAGGGCATGTCAAGGCGTGCACTGTCATATTAGAAGCGGTGGCATCACAGGATCTTTGGACATGGCATTCTTTCTTCGGCATGGCAGGTTCTCACAATGATATCAACGTGCTGCAGCGTTCTCCAGTCTTCGCGAGGCTTGCAGAAGACCAGTCCCCACCTGTCAACTTTGAGATCAACGACCACCATTACAACAAGGGATACTATCTAGCAGATGGTATATATCCTCAGTGGTCAACTTTTGTGAAGACAATCTCGAAACCCCAAGGTGAGAAGAGAAAGAGATTTGCCCAAATGCAAACGAGTGTTAGAAAGGATGTGGAACGTGCTTTTGGTGTGCTTCAATCTTGGTGGGGTATCGTTCAAAACCCTGCACTGTCATGGGATGAAAGGAAGCTTTGGGAGGTGATAACTGCTTGTGTGATCATGCACAACATGATCGTCGAGGACGAGCGTGATGAGAGTATCTTCGACCAAGGATTTGACTATCAAGGTGAAAATATTGAGCCCCTGCACCAAGACCCGGCCACATTTGAATAGTTTGCTCAATTCCATCGTGAGATGCGTGATTGGCACTCTCATTTGAATCTTCAAAATAACTTGGTTGAGCACGTGTGGGATCACATTGGCAACCAGTAGATGTATTGGTCCATTTTATGTTTAGTCAAGACAATTTCGATTTGGTTGTAAAAATATTTTATTAAAGACAATTTCAATTGGGTTGTAAAACTATTTTAATTTTCAGACAAATATTTGGGTTGTAAACTAGTTTTGATGAAAATTTGGGTATTTTTGGCCATGATGGACAGGATAGGGCAAAAGGATGCGTCCGCGCGGTGGGCGCACGGCCAACGCATCCCAGGACACGCCCGAACACGACCCCAAATGGCTACCCAAACGGACAAAATCCGGACAAAACGGACGTCCGTTTAGAGTCGCGCGGTGGAGTTGGCCTTACACGGCGGTGTCGTTAGGACCATGATGCCACTCGATGACATGTGAGCCGCATAGCATTTTTTTTCTGGAATGCAAGGCATACCTAGGATTTTTCTCCTATTACAATCTTAATGTGGATACAATTACCTACCAGCAAGCAGATTATTGGCTATTGCCAACAAATGTTGCATCCATGGGCCATGGCGAATGTCAGCTTCGAAATGTCACAAGTGAACGGTGACACTACTTCTCCCGTTAGAAAATTCGTACCAGTTCTAGCTCGCTTGCACTATTTTTCTATTCCATCCATTCCACAATGTAGTGCTTCCTCTATCCCCATGCTTTAACTTTGACCGTAAATTTAACTACCAAGACTGATTGCGGCGGGAGCAAAAATTATATCAGTGAATTCGTATTCGAAAGAAGTTTTCAATTATATATTTTTTTCTCCCGCCGCAGTTGGTCTCGTTGGTTAAATTTATGGTCAAAGTTAGACCTCGAGAAGCACGGGCGCACTATATTTTGAAATGGATGGAGTAAAATGCAAAGCATAAACCTAGGATTCCTTTTCCTTGTGCGACGATACAGGCGTCAAGCATGCGCTCCGGAGGACCCGTGCCCATTGCGGCTCCTGACCGGCGCTGCCATGTGCCCATGCCGCTCGAGGCCTTGGGCTCTACAAAGTGCACGCCTATGCTACGGTCAGGAATCTGGTTCTGCTAATAGGCTGCAGGTTCCCAGGCCACGATTTCTGGCCGTCAATTCTTGACCGGGAACAGTCTACAAAAGCGAAGCCGCCTTCTAACCATTGGATTCTTCCGATTGCTGTCCGTCGGGTACTCGAGTGCCGTGGCTCACAGAAATGGTGGTGTTCTCGATGCTGTTCCCGCCAAAATAAGGAAATGGAGCAGGTTCATGCTGCATGGCGAGGAAGGATGATGTTGTATGCTTCTCATTGAGTGATTTGGCCGCCAGGCACACATGGCTCGTGCCCTACATTATGCCCACGCCCGTGAGCGCGCCCTACGTTCCAGATCGTGATGGCAACGTTTTGTTTCTCGGACAAATGATGGCAACGTATGGCCGGGACCGTCCGGGAATGACAACGAATGTGAAATTCAGATATGTCACGGCCAAACATCCTATACATGAGTTCGGAAAATGCCCGACGTACATGTCGAAGAAATCTTCGGATTCGGTTGATGCCGTGTCATTTTCTTGCCAAATTCACCCAACAGCCAGAAATCTCTGCATGCCAAGCCACAGACACGGCGGCATGTGACCCAAATGAGCGCCGTGGGAAGGGAACTCACTCATGCCATGGCATGCTGCTAATCGACACGGCGACAGGGTAACCCGTCGGCATGTGCGGCAGGCGAGGTTTCACTCGAATAGTCCTGATCACCACCGCCGACACCATTATATTCATGGCACGCCGCGGCCCGGCTGTTTGTTTAGCTTAGCACGGGGAGGGACGGGGGCCATCGCCAGCGCGCCGCGGTTGTTCAGCTAGCACGCGACGGGACGGACAGCCATCGGCAGGCCTCGCCGGCCATTGATTCCGGCTTTCTCCACCGGCGCTACGGCACACAGACGCAGACACACGGAGGCGTCATAAAGACAGCGAGATACACGCGCACATACGTACGCCCCGGTTGCTCCGCCCACACGGAAGCGGTGGTGGGTGTGCTGTGGGTGGCATGCAACGTGCGCGTGTCAGCGGCCACAGTGCTCCGCCACCGCATGCAGATACGCGTGACGGTGAGGCGGGGCGCCCATGAAGCCCGCACTGTGCTTTGAATCTCTGTGCTGGGATGTGATGTCCCCCGCTCCTCCTCCGCGTCCTCTGGGCGCGGCTGCGGTGTGGACTTGTGGTCGTCTGGGAATGGAATGGACGGTCGGTCTGGTTCCTCTTTTCTTTTGCGCCTCCTGCCTTTCGCTTTTACTACCACCTTTGTTCGTTTTTCGGTCGGTGGCTTTCTGTTTCTGAAGTTGGTTGGCGGCTGGTTGGAAATCTATTTTCAGCTGATGATTGCGCGCGCTTCGCTTCGCTTGGATACGGATTTTTTCTTCTTGCTGGATTTGATGTATGTTTTCACTTCGTCGGATGGCAACGGACGGAGTAGCCTTTTCTTCCTACTGTACGTGTTTTGCAATGGTAGTATATATCTGAATAAAATACGTACACAGAACAAACGTAGAGTTGAGGTAAAGTATGGCGCCCGAAGTGTACAATGATCCTGACTTATTGACACCCTTCCGCGGTAGGATTGTCTCCAAGGACAAGAATAAAGGCCGCGTGCGCCTTGAATGCTAGCCTGTACAGGTTTTAGGCGGGAAATGAGCCACACTTCTTTTCGAATTTGGATTTGAAATTCCAGAACTCGTGGGGAGAATTGGGACCACAGTGACCTCGTTAGACACACCTTGTGCTCCATCCGTCTAGATGCATAGGCATCTAGTAAAAAACTGCATCACAACCTCAACCTAGATACGTGGTGATTGGATGGAGGATAATAAACCGAAAATCCATTAGAGCATGGTTAATAATACAACCAACTATCGGCTATAAAGAGTTGTCTTGTCATCTAGAACCAACCTAATAGCCGGCTTGTACAATAGTAATTTTTAAGTGTGTACTCCCTCAGTCCGGTGAAGAGTGTACATCTAGACATTTTAGGACAAATTATGAACTTGAGTAAAAAATGCATTGAAAAAGTGCAAACCACCATCTCTCTTCTCTTTAATTACCCAACCCCCAGTGAGCTAAGTGCCTATAGAAATTAAGAAGACCATGTGTAGATTGCTATTGATCTTGATTACCGTATGATGAGAGAAAAGTACTTTTTCATACTTTAAAGTGCATTGGAAAGATAGAAGTACATTTTTTTGTGGATAAATTTTGAAGCTACATGTATACTCTTCACCCGACGGAGGGAGTACTATTTTATTCACAGCTGGCCCATCTCGCAATCTCACAAAACATCTTGGGTCTCGTGCTGCAGCTGGCTACTAATTTACAACCGTTTTTCTTCTTTCTCCTCCAACTAAATAAGGATATAATATTTTAGGCCTTATAGCCTGCTTATGTACTTGCTCTTGCAATATTGACTCCTATGCACCCTTTTGATATATGCGCTATGCACCTAAACAAAGGGAGTACGGTTTAGATTTCACATTTATTTTCTTTTTTCAAAAGAGAGGATGACCCTGGCTTCTACATAAGGGCGATGCATACATTATTTTATTAATTATTCATCAAACCTTACAAAGTAATACATCGGACATAGAGCGGTTTGGGGCACATAGTGGTCCGGCTCACTCTGAGTGGTCACAACATGTGCACACTGCAGAGCCCGCCGCCGCCGTTATCCATCGATCCATCTCTAGAAAAACGTATTGACACATCGACCTTGCCAGGTTTGCCATCGACGCCACCATGACGCGCACAAGCCGCCGCCCTGCGCTCGCTCATCCAGACGCATCCACCACCAAGACTGTGCGGCACCATGCAGCCAAGACCTACCGACGTTGACACGGTAGATGCCATGCCGCTCCACCTCTTGACGACTCCAACAAGTATTTGCTCCAAAACGATGCTCACATGAAGAAATACGACACCGATAGCGTCACCATCGTCCGACCTGGGATACCCAGATCAAGGGTTTTCCCTCGGAACAGTCTGAGCGAGGAGAAAATGACCGCAAAAGAGATGCCTGCAACAGGGTAACGGCGCATAGACACCGCCATCGCCCGCCATGAACGAAATTGGAGCTCGGTTTTCACCTGCGGCCACAAACTCCACAGCTCGCAGCCGGATGGAACGCCGCCAATTCACGCAGATCGGCTCCGCACTAGTCCTTGACAACATTTACATACGACCACTGGCGATGCCGGCGACGAATTTGGACCACCCGGATGCTAGACCATACCACGTCGCCGCCGCTCGAGTCACAACCACATCCCACATTGCAGTCCCAGATCTAGTCCCGATCAGGATACATGCGCCCCCCCGCCGCAGAACCACCAAACTACCGGCCAAACATCTAGGGCATCAAGGATAATCAAGTAGATGTGTCAAATGTTTGATCTTGTATTTAACTTGGGTTTTGCAGTTGCCACATTTTTTTGCAGGGTAGTCATGGTAATGGGAAACCCTAATGCTCTGTCGGTTGATCGCAAGGAGAGTTTCGTCACCCGCGCAACCATTGGATCGTCCTTGACCCATGCGTCCTCACGCGCGCTCGCAGATGTTCGTTACAACGTGCCCCTTTACCTTATGTTGCAACAACAACGGGATTGCAAAATGATAGCAGCAAACAGCTACTGCAACTTACACAAGCTTTTGCAACGTCAGCTTTGTTGCAAAAAAAACTGCAACGGCAACAAAGCCTCTATTGCCAAAAAAATATGTGACGACAACTATGTTGCAAAAAAAATCCCGCAACACAACCTATGTTACAAAAAATATTTTCTGTAGCATAACATTTGTTGCAAATGTTTCTGCAGCAAGACCTCTGTTGTGAAGCAGAGGTAGATGTTAAGCCGTTGGATTGTGCCACATCCAACGAATCGTAAAAAGATTCGCCGGCCGATGCGTAGCACCCCCTCTCTGCATTGCAATTGATAGGAACACGTTCATTTTACTGAGATTGAAAATAATGATCCGGAGCAAGAACAATGATGCGACACGGGCCCCTTTCCGCCACACAAGAATATTTTTAACATGCAAATTCTCCAATTATTCTTCTTAATTAATGTTTAAATTTGTGTTTAATCTCGTAACTCTTCTACAAGCCACGTAACCTAACATATCGTGATGCCGCACGTCTCAGTTCTGGTCATATGCATGCACTTTGTTTTAGTTGTAATGGAGTGAATACATTGGCTCACCACTAATGTCAAGATATATGGTCCCCTTTACAACACAAAGTGATTCGAAGCGTTCCTTCCTCATGCTCCTGATCTAGGCGATATGCTGCGGTCCATTTACCCTACTCTAAGGTAAGAATGAGCCCCCCTCTCCCTCTGCATGTTGCCACTCAGATGATGGGAAGGGGTGGGGACCCTAGGGCTTTGGTTTGATGGTAATAGGATTAGAATTTAATTTTGGGATTACCTCCAATTGGTGGTGGCGAGGAGAGCATGTAAGATTTGTGTTCTTCGGTTTCGTCTGGCCGTGCCTGGATGTCCTACATGCCTTCTTCGGCGTTTTATTCTCCAAGGCGATGGTTTGCGATACAAACCGTGCCCATCAACGTCTTCTGGTCTACGTCGATGTGCAATGACTTTCATGCACTTGGTTATACAAGCTCGTGAGTTTTACAAGTTTGCTCCGTTGAGACGAAGCCCTAGAGACAATAACGAGCTTTGCTATGCATGAAAATCTTTGGGCGGGGGTGTTTTCATAAGGGTCTATACCACTCAACATATGATCTTTGGCCCTTTCAAAAAAAACTAATGTATAGTGATAGGAAACAAAACTTCATATCTATTTTTTAACTTCTATCTTATATTGTGGGGGTGAGGGACTACTATTTAGGTTTGTTGCACAAAATACTTTATTGGTGCAATCTGTTGCACCTAGCTCTAATCCATCATTTGGCTCCGTTGACATGATTCCTAATGCATGGATGGGTCTTGCTTGTAAGTGCAAAGCCACACTAGTCGACCAATATAATTTACCGATACCTCTTAAACTGGTGGCTGAAAAGAGCAAAAAATAATTCCAAATCTATACTAATATAAAAGACCCAAAGGGGCAGATCCAATTAATCTCTGTCATCAAATCATGTCAATCCAACCACCTAGATTGCTTCAATGGCGAACGCTTAACACGTTTAGCGTGTAATTAATTTCATGCCAAATAAAATGCTAATCACATAATAACACGTAAATAATATCATACTTAATATCCACATGCATTTAATATGTTTTCAAATTAACGTGCATTGCACGTACACATTGACTAGTCAATATAAAAAGACCCAAATGGGCAGATCCAACTGATCTCGGCCATCAAACTAATCAAACTAAGTCAATCCAACGACCTAGACTGCTTCAGTGTCGAGCGTTCAACATGTTTAGCATGCAGTTAATTTCATACCAAATATAGTGCTAATAATAGAATTAACACGCAAATAATAATATACCTCATATCTGCATGCACTTAATATATTGCCTAAATATTAACGTGCGTTTGCACGTGCGCATTGACTAGTCACTACTAGGTACCTGTATGATTTACTATTTTATTTTTCATTTTCTTGAAATGTTGAATTTTTAACCATATCTTTGAGTGAGCCAACGAAATTGCCAATATGTGACCCAAATAAACTAATCTTTATCCAGACCCGTACTGGGTAGATATATGATTTACAGAAATTTAAAACATTCATTTTGAACGAAAATTTGAATGAGCAACTAAAACTACCAACATTAACGTTTTTAGCTGGCGAGCTGGTATGACCCTGTTCTTTTGGCCATCTGTACACTTGCAAGCAGGACCCATCTGTCAGAAATTGTGTCAATAGAGTCAAACAAAGTATTGGAACTTACTGCAACGGATTACATTAATATGTGGTCTTTCATGCAACAAATTTGAATAGTAAAAGCATCTACAACCGGACTTAGCAAATCCATCCCCTAAACATCCAGGACACGATCAGTGACCAGTCAATCTTAAATATTCTCTTCACAGTCGGAGGTCTCATTAGCAAATTCCTAAATCCATACAATTACATGCAACATAAAACTTAGTCTAATCTTTGCCCATGTCTGTCCTTGTTGTTTCCTTCCGTGCCCATGTCCAGCGGCCGTGAGACTCGTGAGCTGAAGGTCCGGTCACCGACGAGGTAGAGCAGGACATGGTGCATGGATTGCCCCACATGGGACACCAGGCGCCGCTGTGTCCCATGCCCTACTCTTCCTCGCCGGAGTCCGTGGCCTCGACGTCGCCGGTCAAGGGAAGGTCCAGATAGAGAACTCCTGGTTAGAACCCAACACCTCCACGACTTGGATCGGCGTCGGGGGATGCCGGTCATCTGTAGCGGCTTCGCGGCGGTGTGTGACTCCGCCTCCGTGGCCTCGGCCACGAGGGCTTCAGCTGCCTCTCGCGCCCACTGCCTAGCACGATAGATATGTCGTGCCATATTAGCGCCCAGGCCTGGACCATGCGTGCCGCCATTTACCTTCGACTCGAAGCCAATGCTACGGGAAAGAGGCGCAGCCGGAGGGGTTGCTCTATCGCCCGGTGTTGGAGCACCAGTAGAATCGCACCGCGTCCGACGAGGTAGCGTGTGCACGGCATGGCTCACGCCGGTTCAAAGCGCCATTTGTGTGGACGCGGTGGATTTTTGTCGAATCGTGTTCGACCGTGGTCGGGCAGACTCCTCCTGAGAGCGGAGGAGAGCCATGCGGATGAACATCTCCTTCAGCCCGAGTGAGATGAGGTCCTGGTCCACAGATCGGAAGATCTTAGTGTCGGATCCGCTACCCAACCCGGTAACTGTTCCAAAATCGTGGTCGGTGCAATTTCTCATTATTTATTTGCAACTGTTCCAAAAATTCATTCGGGATACAAAAGAGCGGTACAATCGTACAAGTGTACCTACAGCGGCAGAACCGCTAGTACCATAGCCGGGACAGAAGCACTACGGACCTCGTCGGGTGTGAGAATCCAGAGGAAAGGACGGGACGAAGCGTACGGCGCTACGGTTCGCTCGCGGTGCCGGACGCCGCACGGCACAGTGGCCGGCGAGGGACGACCCGTCTCGTCCGTTCGTCCGCCTCGATCTCGAACGGCGCGGCCACGTTTCGTCCCGTATCAAATGATCCGACGGTTGCTTGCTGCTGCGGTGACCTTCGTTGCGGAGCAGCACGGCACTATCCCACGACGCGGCCATTTTCTGACTGACCGTGCTTTTGTTTCGTGTATACTCCATAGTTCTAGACTGTACTGGCAGTACTTCCAATTTCTTCCGCTGGGGTTTAGTGTTGACACAATGTCTTTGCTCTTCAATTTTCTCTGGGGGTTTAGCGTTGACACAAGGTCTTTGCTCCGTCATCCGTGTTCACATGGTGGCCCGGCAGCTCGTATTCGGCAGGCGGGTCGGGCATTTCCTATTTAGCGCTGCAGGCGTCCGTTACAGTGCAATTTGCAAACGAACGCCTGCAACACTCTAGTTTAGCGGAAATGTTAAAAAGTGAGATAACTGGAAATCAAAGCCATGCCGGACTCGTTACGATTGCTGCGCTCCAACCACTACGACAATCACGCTTGTTGTGTGCTAAGTTAAGTTGCTCCTTCATTTTATTTTGTTTCTTCTGGTTCGCGAATTCTTGACGGTTTTATTCGTTTTCCCTTTTTTTTTCTTTTTTTAATGCGTGATTTTTTAAAAGAATGTCATGTTTTTTTTAAATCGTTGTACCTTTTAGATTACATGAACTTTATTCAAATTCGATGAACTTTTTCTGAATTTGATGAACTTTTTTCAGATTACATGAACTTTTTTTAAATCTGATGAACATTTTTTTTAAAATCGATGAACTTTTTCCAGATTACATGAACTTTTTTCAAATTTGGTGAACTTTTTCTGAATTCGATGAACTTTTTTTAAAATTTGATGAACTTTTTTCATATTACATGCATTTTTTTCAAATTCGATGAACTTTTTTAAGATTACATGAACTTTTTTTAATTCGATGAACTTTTTCTAAATGCGATGAACTTTTTTCGAATTCGATGAACTTTTTTCAAAACCGATGAACTTTTTTCGAATCTAATGAACTTTTTCTGAATTTGATGAACTTTTTTTCGAATCCGATGAACTTTTCTTCGAATTTGGTGAACTTTTTCAAATTCAATGAACTTTTTTTTTGAAAATCGATGAACCTTTTTCATTTTTTTGAACTTTTCTTAAAATTTGATGAACTTTTTTTCGAATTTACGTTTCTTTTTTGAGATAATTTATATTGAGTATATATTAATGTTTTACTGCACGAAAAGGTTAACTAGAATTGTTTTCTTGTAGAAGACAACAAAGTTTGTATGTTTCTCGTGGTTAGTGTGGTATACTCGCAACAAAACGATCCAGAGTTCGAATCCCCAGCTATCCTTAGGTTTTTTATTGCTTTTTTACTTCAAAAGCGATTGGGTGCAAGTGCGCGTTGGGCCGGCCCATGCCAGCGACGTGGCGCGGCGCCAGCTCATTAACGGGCGCCTGCAACGCTCACTAGGAGCTCCCTGCGGGTCGCGCGCAGCCCCCCGAGCTCCCGATCGTTGGTATGGGCAGGCCCATTATGCAGTTTATTTCCCACTGGTTTTGGGAAGGTTTGAGAAACTGGATGAGCAAAATTTGTATTCAAATACATTATTTTTTTAAATGGTGACCGAATTTTAAATTTGATGAACATTTTATAAAAACAGTGAACAAAAATAGAATTTGATGAACAGGTAGCGGCCCCACCCACACATCGGTTGGCCCAACAGGTCGCGCATGCATGGGGGGCGGGGATGGGGGGGGGGGGGCAGGGGTTGGTCTGGAGAGTGCGCGCTGCCGCGACTTGGGGGCAGGGGGGCACTGCTATTTCTCGCTATAAGTGAGCACGGGAGGAAGCCTCCCGTCGAGGAGAGCCAGCCTAACCGCGCTTGTACCGTTGTTAATACGATATTCTCTCTCTCTCTCTCTCTCCCTCTCTACACACACACACACACAAAAGCACTCTTCAAAAGTACATTCGAAAAATGCTGAACAAGTATTTGAATAATGTTGAATAAGTATTAAAAAGTATTGGAAAAATGTTGAACAAGTTTTTAATTTTTTTGAATAAGTATTAAAAATGTTGAATAAGTATTTGACAAATGTTGAATAAGTATTAAAAAAATTAAATGAGTATTTGAAAAATGTTGAAAAAGTATCTGAAATGTTAAATAAATATTCAAAAATATTGAACGTGTATCTAAAAAATATTGAACATGTATTTAGAAAATGTTGAATAAGTCTTAAAGTGTTGAACATGTATCTAAAAATGTTGAATAAGCGTACCGACAATGTTGAATGTGTATACAAAAAATGTTGAGCACTTAATCAAAAATGTTTTTGACACATACTAAAATGTAGAGTGAAAACGAAAACAAACATAAGAAGAAACAAAAAGTGAAGAAGAAATGTTAGATGCGTGTTTAATTTTTTTTGACATATACAATAAATGTAGAATAATAACCAAGAGATAAAAAATAGAAACAAAATGAAATAAAGAATGAAAAACATAGAAGAAAAAAAATAGAAAATAAAGAAAATAAAAGAAATAAAAGAAATAAAACAAATAAAAATGAGAATAAATAAACCAAAGAAAAACGGAGAAGAAAAAAGAATAAAGAGAAAATAAAAAGAAAAAATCTCGTAGATGAAGGCTCATGTAGCGTCAAGTAGGTGGCACCCCTTGTTGTTAGCACAAAAGCAAGCTAGTGCGAATGAAAAACATAGAAGAAAAAAAATAAAAAATAAAGAAAATTAAAGAAATAAAAATGAGAATAAATAAACCAAAGAAAAACGGAGAAGAAAAAAGAATAAAAATAAAATAAAAGAGAAAAAGAAAAAGAAAAAAATCTCGAAGATGACGGCTCAAGTAGCGTCAAGTAGGTGGCGCGTTGGACTTGAAGACCAGGGATCGATCCCCCCTTCTCGAATTTCCTTTTTACGAATATATACGCATGTAGCGAGAGCTGGTGGTTGTCTCGCTTAAGGGGATAAATAGTGGGCGCATCACGCGCCAAATTTCCTGGCGGCCCCTCTTTCATGCTGGCGTGCATGAAGTACGTTCTGGGCCGGCCCAAGTAAAAACGCTCCTCTAGTGACGTCAAGTTGATTTATTTTGTGTGTCGTTTCTTCCTCTTTATTCACATTTTATTTTTCTTTTTAAACTTTTGTTTTTAATTTAGAAAGTTCCAAACTATATATTTAAATTTTATATTTTTCTTGTAAAATATTGATCTTGCATTTGAAAATATTAAACATGTATAGAAAATTATTTTCTATGTATATGAAAAATGTAATATATGAATCAAGAAGAGTAGAAAATATTAATCCTGTGTAGGAAAAATGTTAATCGTGTGTATGTAATTTGTTTATACATTATATAAAAAATTCCTTTGTATTTTAAAATAATGATTCCCTACATTTAAGAAAAGTCATATTATATTAAAAATGTTCAGAAGTTTCAAAATTGTGTAGTATTCGAAAAAATATCTGTACATTGTAGTAAATCTTGAAATATATTAATCTTGTATTTGAAAAATGTTAAACATATATAGAAAAATGTATCTCTCATATATGAGAAATCTAAAAATGTGAATGTAAAAGTCAAAAAATTATTAATCATGTATACGGAAAATAGTCATCATATGTATGGAAAATGTCACGCATATGCACAAAAAATGTTAAATCATATTTACATGACAAATATCAAATGTTGCACATTTCTATTGTCAGTTAAAAAATGTTTAGACAAATGTAAAAAAAATCTTTGTGTAATTCAATTAATATATTTTGTACCTTAAAAAAATTTATGTCGCATTTTAAAGAATCTTCAAAAATTACACAAAATCTGTTCGTGTCTCTAAAAAATATTTATACAATATACGAAAAAGGTTTACATAGTGCAAAAAATATTTTTTATCATTCAAAACATATTTGAACATGTATTCAAAAAATATCAAAACATGTATAGAAAAACAATATACAAAGATATTATGCACATATTCAAAAAATATCAAAACATGTCTGGTAAAAAAGGTTAATCGTATATAAAATAAAATTTTAAATATATATGGAAAATGTATAACCTGTATGAAAAACCAGGACCAACGAAAAACGACAAAAGATGATCATCCCGTGGGTATTGCTATTTATGGATCCGTCGCTTGCTCCTGATGGACTGCAGGTACAAGATGGTATTCCGCCTGCCAATAACATCCAGGACAGCCCTGCTTTCGCCTAGAATGATTCTATCCCTACATGGTAGTTCTAGATCTAGTGCTGGTACTAATGATCTTATTCTGATGCCTTTGAACATATTCCAAGCCCTAAGTAATGGGGGATCTCTTAACCACAACAATACTGTTCAAAAAGCCCAGGTGATGCTCATTGATCTCTCTATATCGACTAATGGGCTACATTTCAGTATGACCTCTGCCAATGATGTTTTCTCTTCCATGCTTTTCATTGAAACTATCTCATTTGTTCATGTCACCAACTTTTTGTCAATTGCAATTATGCTTGTTCTAGCAACTTTTGGCCCATGGGTTCATGGATATGGACTGCACTCCACTAATATGGAAATTTAGTTAGCACTGACACCTGCAGCTGATGGCTCCATAAATGTGTCCTCTTCTATCAAGCATACTGATGAAATGGGAAACTCCCGTTATATTGTTAGTATTTGGTCTATCAAAGCTGTTGTCCCTAGGGATGGACTTATTGATGTCCCTAGATCTCCAGTCTCTGTCACTGAAATCTCTAAAGATAACTTTGGTCCTGGAAATTGAAGCTACTGGCCACATGTAGAAGAATGATGTCCCTTTTGAATCTGTTTTTGCCACCAGGGAGGAAATGTCCAATACCAATTATCAAAGCATCTATGTGGCACACCCCTCTGTGATGGAGTGAGTGGATCTTTAACTCACTCGAGTGCTAGTAGACATGGCAAGGCTAAAGTTCCTGAATGTGTGGTCAGTATTCACAAAAGCAATAGATCAAATAAGTACTCCCTCTGTAAAGCAATATAAGAGCGTTTAGATCACTAAAGTAGTAATTGTTGCTGCAATATCTGCCTTCCTGTGTTTTGGAGATTGTTGATAGAAACAGATATGGACTGATTTGTTTGCTAGTGCATATAGAGAGAAATAGTCCATATAGAAACCGAAGAGAATGATGTCTCTGGTGCCAAGTTCTAGGAACTTCACCGAAGTATATTTGCGTTGCAGGGAAGAACGAGCTACATCTAGTGAAGATACGTAAACGAGAAGATTGATGTGAAGGAATCATCCCCTCGAAAGATTACTGTTGAAGCAAAGCATTTGGCTCGGTGTTGTTGTCCGAAGAAATTGACTACTGTGAACGGAAGTCGAAGAAAAATTGAAGACATAGTATTATTTTTGTCTTTCTTCTTTGGTTCATTTGAGTCATAGGACCTCCATACTATGAAGAGGGGTTTAGGTTCTCAAAGCTTAGATTCGCTGTGATGCTTAGCCCAAACCTATGAAAGTTGCGAGAGAAATCTATTTGTGTTCTGAGCAAATACTTGCCAGCAAGAGACTGTGTTCTTCTTCGCTGCGAGAGATTTGTCTCAGACTGAGGAGTTAGCATTACTTGATCCACAAGCAATGTTACCATTGTGCTCAAAATCCGACTATTGGACTCGTGTCGTTCGGCCATTGGCTGATCTCGATGTCCAATTTGGTCTTTTCCCAAGGAAGGTCGCGGCTATAAACAGCCACCCCACACATGCTTTGTCCGGTGGCTACTCTGCTTAAGATTTCTGAGAAGATTGATCTGAGCACCCCCTCTCCGAGTGATTTGAGTTTAAGACCCACTGGGAGAAAAATCAAGAGCCTAAACTTAGACAGTGGTTGAGCATCACAGTAGTTCTGAGTTAGAGTTCTTGTACCTATTACTCTTGAGAGCTATGCACTCTCTACACGGATAGGTCGTTTGGCTCGAGTGTTGAAGAGTTGTTGTCTTTAGCGAGCTAGATCTTCATCAACCAAGAGTGATTGTGGTTCACAGAGGTCAACCGAAGGTTTGGAGATCGCCGACAAGTATCTACCATGAGTGAAATCAACTAAAGTCTGATCAGCTTCAGGTTGAAGGAGAATAGGGTGAAGAGAGTTTATCTTCCGTGTTAAGTCACAGCCCCTCCAACCAGACGTGGCCCTTTGGCAGAAGGGTGAATTGGTCTACCAAATCTCTCTATCGCCATCGAGCACCACCGGTTCAATCTACTTCACTGCATTACTTTCAACAGTCCTTTTATGTGCTCTGTGGCGATAGTTATCTAATTAGTTATCATTCGTTGCTCACTTTGTTGCACCCTCATCATTATGTCATGTTACCTTAGTTCTTGTTACACTCTATTCTGTGATCTTTTACTTTAGTAAAATTATTCTTTGTTGTTATCCATCACAGTTTCATTCTAGCTCTCTGTCATGATATTGTATCTGATGGCATATAGCATTACTTGTGTTATCATCAAGCCTGTTGTATCCTATGCGCGAATCATTATTGCATCCTACATCGAATGGTTTGTTCTTTAATAGCTAGCTTGATTGAGTTCGTATCTATTGTACCTTATTTCCACTTCTGTGTTTGGGATCAGTTAAAAACATTCGCAAGAATTTTTCAATCTACCACTCACCCCCTCTGGTTGATATACTCTCGGTTCTAACAATTGGTATCAGAGGAGGTACTCCCTATCTCTGTTTATTAAAGGTCTAACGTCCTTGGAGTTTTGAGTATGTCGTATGCAGGTAGATCCTCGATCTCTGAAAGATTTCCTATCTTTGATGGAAATGACTATCTCTACTGGAAAGGAAGAATGAGAATCATAATTCAAGACATCGATTTAGAACTATGGCAGATTGTGGAAAATGGATACACTATTCAGCATGCTCCAACCCCTGATGACAAAGCTATGCTGCGGTTGGATGCGCAAGCTAAAGACATTATCTATGCAAGTATCTCAAAGGACATTTTCATTCGATTCAGAACGCTTGACACTGCTAAGCAACTTTGTGACGCCATAAAAAATGCTCATGAAGTATCCACTGCCAGAACAGACCCTCACACACAAATACTTCATGCCATGTTTGCTGGCTTCAGAAGCCTTCAAAAAGAAAGTGCTATGGAACTCATTGATCGATTGGCAAATGTTGTTGGAAGACTTCATCAACGAAGAGTAACTGATATCACCGGTAAAAATGTGGTCAACAAGCTGCTCAGTGCTCTTGATGCTACCTTAAATCCCATCATAGCAAAACTCAAGCAAAGACCAGACTTTGAAGAACTTCACTATGTGGAGGTCATGACGCTGTTGTCACTTCATGAAGAAAACATGGAGCTAGAAAATGCAGATCAAGAACCTTCTTCAAAAGGTGAAGGAGAAATTCTCTCAAACTATGGCAGTTCAAACGAAGAAGAAGATGTTGAGAATCAACACACCATCACCAGAGAACTAGAGATGCTAACGGAAAGGCTAAGTGATCTTAGAAGGCATAATTTGTGCCTCACGAATGATGAGGAAGTTGATTTGCTTGAATCATCAAGAAGGTTACCTCCAAAAGAAATGAAGTGCTTGAAGTGCAAACAATTCGGTAATCTCATTGCAGTCTGGCCTTGCTAGGAAGGAAAACCTAGAAACAGATGGAAATATCTTCATTGTAGTGGATTCACATGAATGGATCGTCATACTAAGCTCACGAAGAAAAATGAGCCTTCCTCATCTTCTTCGATGAGACCAGTCACTGACGTAAGTGAAGGAAATATGCCCAAGAGGCAATAATAAAGTTGTTATTTATATTTCCTTATATCATGATAAATGCTTATTATTCATGCTAGAATTGTATTAACCTGAAACTTAGTACATGTGTGAATACATAGACAAACAGAGTGTCCCTAGTATGCCTCTACTTGACTAGCTCGTCAATCAAAGATGGTTAAGTTTCCTGACCATAGACATGTGTTGTCATTTGATGAATGGGATCACATCATTAGAGAATGATGTGATGGACAAGACCCATCCGTTAGCTTAGCATAATGATCATTTAGTTTTATTGCTATTGCTTTCTTCATGACTTATACATGTTCCTCTGACTATGAGATTATGCAACTCCAAATACCGGAGTAACACCTTGTGTGCTATCAAACGTCACAACGTAACTGGGTGATTATAAAGATGCTCTACAGGTGTCTCCAATGGTGTTTGTTGAGTTGGCATAGATTGAGATTAGGATTTGTCACCCCGTGTATCGAAGAGGTATCTCTGGGCCTTCTCGGTAATGCTCATCACTATAAGCCTTGCAAGCAATGTGACTAATGAGTTAGTTACGGGATGATGCATTACGGAACAAGTAAAGAGACTTGCTGGTAACGAGATTGAACTAGGTTTGAAGATACCACGATCAAATCTCGGGCAAGTAACATACCGATGACAAAGGGAACAACGTATGTTATTATGCGGTTTGACCGATAAAGATCTTCGAAGAATATGTAGGAGCCAATATCACCATCCAGGTTCCGCTATTGGTTATTGATACGTCTCCAACGTATCTATAATTTTTGATTGTTCCATGCTATTATATTATCTATTTTGGATGATAACGAGCTTTATTTTACACTTTTATATTATTTTTGGGACTAACCTATTAACCGGAGGCCCAACCCAAATTGTTGTTTTTTTGCCTATTTAGTGTTTCGTAGAAAAGGAATATCAAACGGAGTCCAAATGGAATGAAACCTTCGGGAGCATGATTTTTGGAACAAACATGATCCAGAGGACTTGGAGTGGACGTCAAGCAATCAACGAGGAGGCCATGAGGCAGGGGGGCGTGCCTACCCCCTGGGCACACCCTCCACCCTCATGGACCCCTCGTTGCTCCATCGACCTACTTCTTCCTCCTATATATATTCATATACTCCGCAAACATCCAGGAGCACCACGAAACCCTATTTCCACTGCCGCAACCTTCTGTACCCAAGAGATCCCATCTTGGGGCCTTTTCCGGAGCTCCGCCGGAGGGGGCATCGATCACGGAGGGCCTCTACATCAACTCCATGGCCCCTCCGATGATGTGTGAGTAGTTTACCTCAGACCTTCGGGTCCATAGCTAGTAGCTAGATGGCTTCTTCTCTCTCTTTGGATCTCAATACAAAGTTCTCCTCGATTCTCTTGGAGATCTATTCGATGTAATCTTCTTTTGCAGTGTGTTTGTCGAGATCCGATGAATTGTGGGTTTATGATCAAGTTTATCTATGAACTATATTTGAATCTTCTCTGAATTCTTTTATGTATAATTGGTTTTTCTTTGCAAGTCTCTTCGAGTTATCAGTTTGGTTTGGCCTACTAGATTGATCTTTCTTGCAATGGGAGAAGTGCTTAGCTTTGGGTTCAATCTTGCGGTGTCCTTTCCCAGTGACAGTAGGGGCAGCAAGGCACGCATTGTATTGTTGTCATCGAGGATAACAAGATGGGGTTTATATCATATTGCATGAGTTTATCCCTCTACATCATGTCATCTTACTTAAAGCGTTACTCTGTTCTTATGAACTTAATACTCTAGATGCATGCTGGATAGCGGTCGATGTGTGGAGTAATAGTAGTAGATGCAGGCAGGAGTCGGTCTACTTGTCACGGACGTGATGCCTATATACATGATCATACCTAGATATTCTCATAATTATTCGCTTTTCTATCAATTGCTCGACAGTAATTTGTTCACCCACCGTAATACTTATGTTATCTTGAGAGAAGCCACTAGTGAAACCTATGGCCACCAGGTCTATTTTCCATCATACAAGTTTCCAATCTATTTTATTTTGCAATCTTTACTTTCAATCTATATCATAAAAATACCAAAAATACTTATCTCATTATTATCATCTCTATCAGATATCACTCTTGCAAGTGGCCGTGAAGGGATTACCAACCCCTTTATCGCGTTGGTTGCGAGGTTCTTATTTGTGTGTGTAGGTACGAGGTGACTCGCGCGTGGTCTCCTACTGGATTGATACCTTGGTTCTCAAAAACTGAGGGAAATACTTACGCTGCTTTACTGCACCACCCTTTCCTCATCAAGGGAAAACCAACACAGTGCTCAGGAGGTAGCAAGAAGGATTTCTGGCGCCGTTGCCGGGGAGGCTTACACCAAGTCAAGTCAAGATTCGATCTCCCGCCAACGTGCGATTTGTGGCGCCGTTGCCGGGGAGATCTACGCCGAGTCAAGACATACCAAGTACCCATTATAACTCTTATCCTTCGCATTACATTATTTGCCATTTGCCTCTCGTTTTCCTCTCCCCCACTTCACCCTTGCCGTTTTATTCGCCCTCTTTTTTCGTTCGCCTCTTTTTCGCTCGCTTCTTGTTTGCTTGTGTGTTGGATTGCTTGCTTTGTCATGATGGCTCCAGATAATACTAAATTGTGTGACTTTGCTAATACCAACAATAATGATTTTATTAGCACTCCAATTGCTCCTCTTACCGATGCTGAATCTTTTAAAATTAATACTGCTTTGCTGAATCTTGTCATAAAAGATCCGTTTTCTGGCCTTCCTAGTGAAGATGCCGCTACCCATCTAAACAACTTTGTTGATTTGTGTGATATGCAAAATAACAAAGATGTGGACAACGATATTGTTAAACTTAAGCTATTTCCGTTTTCGCTTAGAGATCGTGCTAAAGCTTGGTTTTCATCTTTTCCTAAAAATAGTATTGGTTCATGGAATAAGTGCAAAGATGCATTTATCTCTAAGTATTTTCCTCCCGCTAAGATAATCTCTCTTAGAAACGGTATTATGAATTTTAAGTAACTTGATCATGAACATATTGCACAATCTTGGGAGAGGATGAAATTAATGATACGTAATTGCCCTACACATGGTTTGAATTTATGGATGATTATACAAAAAATTATGCCGGATTGAATTTTGCTTCTAGAAATCTTTTAGATTCGGCCGTGGGAGGCAATTTTATGGAAATCACTTTAAGAGAAGCTACCAAACTCCTAGATAATATTATGGTTAATTATTCTCAATGGCACACTGAAAGATCTACTAGTAAAAAGGTGCATGCAATTGAAGAGATTAATGTTTTGAGTGGAAAGATGGATGAACTTATGAAATTGTTTGCTAATAAGAGTGCTCCTACTGATTCTAATGATATGCCTTTGTCTACTTTGATAGAGAATAATAATAAATCTATGGATATGAATTTTGTTGGTAGGAACAAATTTGGTAATAACGCGTATAGAGGTAATTTTAATTCTAAGCCGTTTCCTAGTAATTCCTCTAATAATTATGGTAATTCATACAACAATTCTTATGGAAATTATAATAAGATGCCCTCTGATTTTGAATCTAGTATTAAAGAATTTATTATTTCGCAAAATAGTTTTAGTGCTTTGATTGAAGAAAAATTGCTTAAGATTGATGAGTTGGCTAGGAACGTGGATAGAATTTCTCTTGATGTTGATTCTTTGAAACTTAGATCTATTCCACCTAAGCATGATATCAATGAGTCTCTCAAAGCCATGAGAATTTCCATTGATGAGTGCAAAGAAAGAATCGCTAGGATGCGTGCTAAGAAAGATTGCTTTGTGAAAGCGTGTTCTTCTAGTTTTCATGACAATAAAGATGAAGATCTAAAAGTAATTGATGTGTCCCCTATTAAATTCTTGTTTTTCAATATGAATCTTGATAATGATGGGACTGGAGATGAGTCAATTTTAGTTAGAAGGTGTCCCAAAAATTCGAAGTTTTTAGATCTTGATGCAAAAATGGTAAAAGTGGGATTGGAGAGGTCAAAACTTTAAATAGCAATGAACCCACTATCTTGGATTTCAAGGAATTTAATTATGATAATTGCTCTTAGATAGATTGTATTTCCTTGTTGCAATCTACGCTAAATTCTCCTCATGCCTATAGTCAAAATAAAGCTTTTACTAAACATATCGTTGATGCTTTGATGCAATCTTATGAAGAAAAACTTGAGTTGGAAGTTTCTATCCCTAGAAAACTCTATGATGAGTGTGAACCTACTATTAAAATAAAAATTAAAGATCATGAATGCTATGCTTTGTGTGATTTGGGTTCTAGTGTTTCCACGATCTCAAAAACTTTGTGTGATTTGCTAGGTTTTTGTGAATTTGATGATTGTTCTTTAAACTTGCACCTTGCGGATTCTACTATTATGAAACCTATGGGAAAGATTAATGATGTTATTATTGTTGCAAATAGGAATTATGTGCCCGTAGATTTCGTTGTTCTTGATATAGATTGCAATCCTTTATGTCCTATTATTCTTGGTAGATCTTTCCTTAGAACGATTGGTGCAATTATTGATATGAAGGAAGAAAATATTAGATTCCAATTTCCATTAAGGAAGGGCACGGAACACTTTCCTAGAAAGAAAATTAAATTACCTTATGAATCTATTATGAGAGTCACTTATGGATTGCATACAAAGATAACAATACCTAGATCTATCCTTGCTTTTATGCCTAGCTAAGGGCGTTAAACGATAGCGCTTATTGGGAGGCAACCCAATTTTATTTTTATTCCTTGATTTTTGCTCCTATTTAGTAATAAATAATTTATCTAGCCTCTGTTTTTGTTGTGTTTTTTTGTGTTTAATTAGTATTTGTGCCAAGTAGAACCGTTGGGAAGACTTGGGGAAAGTCTTTTCAATCTTGCTTTAAAAAACAGAAACTTTAGCACTCACGAGAATTGCTGCCATTTTTTATTGGAGAGTGATATTTAGTTAATTATTTTTGAAGATGATTAATATATAAATTCCTCACGTCCATCAATTTATTGTAGAATTTTTGGGGTTCCAGAAGTATTCGAAACCTACAGATTACTACAGACTGTTCTGTTTTTGACAGATTCTGTTTTTCGTGTGTTGTTTAATTATTTTGATGAATCTATGGCTAGTAATAGAGTTTATGAACCATAGAAAAGTTGGAATACAATAGGTTTAACACCAATATAAATAAAGAATGAGTTCATTACATGTAACATCCCGATTCTCGGAATGTTTAAGAAAAAGTTTTCCAAAAATCAGGGCGAGAAAATTTCATTTGTTTTATTTAATAACCAAGCTTAAATTGGAATTTTATAATTTAATGGATTTAAATTGAACTAATGTGAACCTAAATTAAAATTTGAGTTTACTTCTTTTCTTTTAGTCTGGCTTTATTTTCTCTTCTTTGGCATATTTAAATATGCACCTTTGAATTTACTTTGGTTTTTGTGAATCCGTTTGATATTCGTTTGAGCTTCTTTCCTTCTCTAAATTTTCCCAAGAGGAAAATCAATCTGTTTTTCCTGTCTCAAACTCTAGGAGAAATTCCATTTGTTCAACATCTTGCCTTCTCTTTCCTGGGTTGAGTCACTGTTATTTTTTTCCTATCTAAGTCGCATGGGCTTAGCCCATCTATTTTTTCTCCTCCCCTCCTTTCTCATGGGCCTTGCTGACCTGGGCCATCTCTCTCACTCGAGCAAGAGGCTCCTCTCCTTCTGTACATTTCCAATCTACAGAATAGAAATGACCACCTACACCTACACATAAGAGGAAATGTTCAGCCATATGGAAACTTCTTCTCTTAATTCCCTTTAATTTCTACAGTTTCCAAATATGAAATTATGTAGACTTGGTTCTTCTCCGGCTGCCAGCCCGAGTGCTTCTCCTTCCTCCACCTACACGCACACATGTACAAACAAACAAAACGCCAACACCCATCGTTCTCTCCTTCCTCCACATCGTTTCCAATTCCTCCGGTACATATACGTGCACCTCCACCTCCTCTTTCATTCCCGTAGCAACTCCTGCCTCTTCCTTCCTCGTTCTCCTCAGAACACTCTGCAAAGAAATGATGCTCCATAGACGCGATGTTCGATCCCGTTGACGCAGCCCATCTCCATCCAAACCCTCGCGCCAAGTTCTTCTTCTACATCCCATGAATCCATTCAGAGAAGAAAGAACGTGATCGGTCGACCACACACGAAGAATTCCACATGTACGTCAACACTGTTCGTCGAGTTCATCACATCGTATCTTCATGCTCGGTGAGCAACTATCCAATTCCTTTTGCGCGCCGTGAAAACATCATTCAAGTTATCTCCTAGACATCATAGTTCCTCCTATTTTTATCGTTGGACGCGTTGATGCTATCCGTCACATGACCTAAATATTATTGGCATCTTTCCATCATTTTGGTTCATCGTTTGATCTTGATCCCAATAGATGAAACGTTTTAAGAGGTGAGAGGAACCCGTTTGTGGTTTTAGATTTTCTATTTATTTATGTTTACTTGTGTGATGTATGCCTAGGAGTCAATCCTAATTATTTTTGCAATGTTAGGAGTAACACATGATTCACTAGATTTATTCTACTCTTGTTTTAGATTGTTTAAATAGTTGTATGTATTGTTTCGGCTCGGTGATTTTTGGTACAATGTATAGTTCTCTTTTATGCATGCGTACTAAATTTGTGAATTAGTCCATCTTTAGTATTTTGAACTATTGATCTAGATTTTCTATGGGTTGCTAAATATTGTTGAACGTGTTGTTTCATGTGATATTTTTCTCTCGTGTGGTACGTAGTCGTATGATATGCCTATGTACAAGTTTGTGAATTATTACCATGCGTGCGTTTATTGTAAGAATTTATTTATTCTAGTTATATACTCTATCTTATGTTGTTGTTTTACACATCATGTAATCATCTCTTGTACACAATTTGGTGAACGTTCGCCATGTGTATAATTTCATAGAATAGTTTTTTTATTTAATTTAGTTTTGTTTTGTTTAGCATTGCGATATATATTACATATGTTCCATATAACCGTTCTCAATCAAGATGCATGTGTGTTGTATAGTTTTGATGTCATGTCATGCTCTGGGTTATTGTTTATCTAAATTATATGTGTCATCTAGTTTCTTTATAATAGTTGTAGAGTCGATGTTGCTTTAGAGTTGCTATAAGATAAACATAACCCAAGGTTAATCGATGGTTGTTGCATATAGTTATTTATCTTTTAACCATCACAAATATTTTTCGTGGTCTACTAACATTTAGTCATGCCATGTCTAGTATAGTTGAGTTGTATTATTTCATGTATTTTGCATCATTCTCATTATGCTCGATGTTAAATGAAATGTCTTGTTATAGATGTTTGTTATGAAAGATTACTTGGATGGTTGCTTTATGTCATGTTTAAGATTTGTGTTGATATAGATAATTTATTCTTATGACATATGACTTAGATTATTACATCTTGATAGTTATTCGATGTGTTTTGTTTACCTAGACAATACCATGCCACGCTAGCACTTGTTCAAACGTTGAATGCATGTTTTATTGTATGATTTCCGTGTGTTACAACATTGCTAGTATTTACGATATGATGGTGCATATTGTTACCCTTTGCTTGGTAGAGATACATGCTTGTTGTGTATGATTCCATCTTGCTTGATCAATACCATTCCATGATATTGTGACTATGTAACTAGATGATATTGTGTGTATCAATTCATGTCACGTTCATGTTTATGTAGATTAAGTCTTTATAAGTGTAGGTTGTATGTAATAGAAATGTGTCTTGTCTATATTATTCATGTTATGATATTCATCGCTTGATGCCATTGATGCCATTACCTAGATGTTTACTTGCTTACATGTTAGTATTCCTTTTCCATGTGCTTAGTTATCATAACTGTCATGCTAGTGATGTGTGCTAATACAATGCTGCATCATTGGGTTGCTTGTTATCCACCAAATCATGGCATAGTTACGAGTTGAATTCTACTGGTATCATAGTTTGGCATCTCGTGTGATGATCATCCATGCTTAGCGTTATATATAGTCTACCTCGCTATTGCATTGTTGTATGCCTAGACTTTGTCATATCTAGTGTATCTAGTTGATTTTATGTCTAACCATGCATTATTCATGCAAGTTATCTTTCATGCCTTATTATGTTCCATGTACTATAGTTGAGTACTTAGCCACTTTTGCTTCTTATATGATTGCCCTTGTCTCATGTTAGTATTATGAATATTTTAATACTTATTGCTATGACTCACGGCATATGCTTAGGATGAGTCATATGTCATGTTAGTAGAGTTATGCTTGATCATACACTAAGTGTGTGTGTCGTGCTTTGTTATTTTGAGCATGTGGTGACAATATTATTGCTAGTGGTTATTGGTATTAGTTGTTCTTTATTATTAAGACCATGTCATAGTTTAGAATCTTTTCGTGAACACTTGTATGTTGAATGCTTGTGTCAGTTAATACATATCTATGATCCTATACTCACATGTTGTGGGTGAGATGTGTATTATTATTAAGTTGTCCAATTAGTTTTGCGATAGCATTGATTTGTCATTCATTGTAGAAATGCTTGCTAATAGTGGTTATGATTGGTGTTTAGTCTTTGCTTGTTGTTAACCATCATAAATATTTGGATTCATCTAAATATTTACTTGTGGTTGATTATTACTCTTAATCATGTCTAGAATAGTTGTTCACCCATTTGTTCCATGTGTTGTATGGTTTCTGTTAATTGTTTTTACAAATGAATTGGTTTGATGTAGTAGAGTTGATCCTATTTTCTTTTAATAATGTTTTAGGGATAGACCTAGACCATTTCAATTCATGTTGTTGAATGATGTATGATTGCTTAACTAGTATGGTTTGTAATGTGTGTTTGTTTGTCTTATGGAACACTTGCTTTTGAATTCTTATATAGTTGGTGTATATGTTTGGCTATCGTTGACCACTATAAGTATTTAGATTCTATCTAAATATTTATTTGTGGTTAACTCTTACCTTTTCATTCCATGTTGTGATCATGTAGTTAAATGCATAGGGTGGTTCCATTTCATATGTGTGGATGCCATTGTGTTGGTTATATAGTAGTTTCTTATATAGTTAGTCGTGATGTGTACTGGGCACTATTTGTGGTCAATAGCATAGTTTGTACCGGGACGTTAGTCTTGTTGACAAGCCCTGATTATCCATCATCAACCTAAACCTTGTCAATTCATTGAGTCCTCTAATTACCTTCCAATCATGCTATCTCCTTTTGGAATCTCCATCTGATCAATATTTTGCTATCCATCCACTCTTAATTGTTTTGGATGTTATTTGTATTTACTTTTGCTTTGGTATTTACGGATTGTCTTTGCTATTGTTACAACAAGTAGGGAGTGATGATGATGTTGCACATGGACAAAACCAGGTTACTGAAGAAGGACCAACAACGAAGGCATGCCTCCTTCTTTGATCATACTTATCCTATGCTTTACAAAATTGCATTGTGTTTTATGGTTACTCTATGCATGCTATTTTTAATTCTCGTAGCTAGCATGTCGATTGACACATTACCTTGATCCGCTTGTCGCCTATTCACTTGACACCTGAGTAGAATTATAGTATTCTGGTAGAGTATAAATGCTTAGCCATGCTTATTACCCTTTAGGTGCTTTGTTGAATGACCTTTGAGTCATTCACACTTGAAACTTATCGCTGAGCCCTTGTTGATCTTCTCTATCCTCTTATACTCTTGGTGAAACTAACCATCTGAATACTGGCGCGGGCGACAGCTGAATCAAGGATTGAAGGAGCGATCGGCCGCCCTTCACGAGTTGAAGGGGGCAATCAGTCGTCCGTGCCGCATGAGGCCTAATAAGTCTTGGATTTGAAGATTGTGTTAACAGTACAACCACATGCTATATGGGCACTGGCTTGGTTGATTAGTTAGTTCACTCTTATTGTCGTCATCGCCGTACCGCAGATGGGATAGCTGCCTTGCGAGGAGTGTCCTCGGCACAAAAGGGGGGCCTGGACTGTGAACTGCGGTTACTTCCATGCTGAAACCTAGTGGGCTTGGCGCAGTAAGTTTGGTCTAATGAAAGACCTCGTCACAATCTCCCTGCCGGTATACCAAATGGTGTACTATGCCAGCGGCCACTGGTGGCAACAAGTCGGGATTGTGTCGTGTGGGTAAAGTGTACAACCTCTACAGAGTGTAAAACTATTCAAATAGCCGTGTCCACGATCATGGACAACACATGAATCTTTCTTGACATACAGGACCTGTCTTGCTTATTCCCTCTTTGCCCCTATTCTTGAAGCCTACGAAGGATGTGAGTTGATCGAGGATCCTCACTTTGATGAAAGTTATTCTGGAGATAAAACATGTTTTCATCAAAAGGTGCTTTTATTCAACTGCTATTTTTTTGAAACAAAATTAGCTTTTATGCAAATGAGCCATACAACCTTCCTTTGAAGCCACATGTAGCTATTAGGTCCTTCCCCGAGGGAGGCATGTTGAGTACGTAATGTACTCATGGCAATAATTTTGTTGACAACAGAGTTGCATGGATATGAAGGTGATGACTACAACTACTATGGCGATCCGTAGGAGTGAGGTCACGTGGACTACATCGACTGCCTGTGGCTGAGATGGAGTCACTACGCATTGTACTTTCCGCTGTTTTTCTGAATGTAATAAGTGTCATGAGACATTTATCTAGGTATGCCTTGTGGCAAGATATATTTAAAATTGTAATACCTTTTATGTATTGTGCAATGATATCATTTCACTGTGTTGTCAACAATGATCTTGGGGTTGACAAATATACGCAGGAGGGTCTGGAAGTTAATTTCGGGTTCTCACGTTACAATACCTTGAAGTGGTGCTTTGTTTTCTTTAACTAACAGAGCTCACAAAGATTTTCTTTTAGGTTTTGTGTTGTGAAGTTTTCAATTTTTGGGTAAGGATTTGATGGATTGTGGAACAAGGAGTGGCAAGAGCCGAAGCTTGGGGATGCCCAAGGCACCCCAAGGTAAAATCCAAGGACACCAAAAAGCCTAAGCTTGGGGATGCCCCGGAAGGCATCCCCTCTTTCGTCTTCGTCTATCGGTAACTTTACTTGGAGCTATATTTTTATTCGCCACATGATATGTGTTTTGCTTGGAGCGTCTTGTATGATTTGAGTCTTTGCTTTTTAGTTTACCACAATCATCCTTGCTGTACACACCTTTTGAGAGAGACACACATGAATTGGAATTTATTAGAATACTCTATGTGCTTCACTTATATCTTTTGAGCTATATAGTTTTTGCTCTAGTACTTCACTTATATCTTTTAGATCATGGTGGTGGTTTTATTTTATAGAAATAATTGATCTCTCATGCTTCACTTATATTATTTTGAGAGTCCTTTAGAACAACATGGCAATTTGCTTTTAGGCATAATAAAAACTTTCATATAAGTGCATTGAATACTAAGAGAAGTTCGATATTTGATGACTGTTTTGAGATATGGAGATAGTGATATCAAAGTTGTGCTAGTTGAGTAGTTGTGAATTTGAGGAATACTTGTGTTGAAGTTTGCAAGTCCCATAGCATGCACATATGGTAAACGTTGTGTAACAAATTTGAAACATGAGGTGTTATTTGATTGTCTTCCTTATGAGTGGCGGGCAGGGACGAGTGATGGTCTTTTCCTACCAATCTATCCCCCTAGGAGCATGCGCGTAATACTTGGTTTTTGATGACTTGTAGATTTTAGCAATAAGTATGTGAGTTATTTATGACTAATGTTGAGTCCATGGATTATACGCACTCTCACCCTTCCACCATTGCTAGCCTCTTCGGTACCATGCATTGCCCTTTCTCACCTTGAGAGTCGGTGCAAACTTCGCCGGTGCATCCAAACCTCGTGATACGATACGCTCTATCACACATAAACCTCCTTATATCTTCCTCAAAACAGCCACCATACCTACCTATTATGGCATTTCCATAGCCATTCCGAGATATATTGCCATGCAACTTTCCACCATTCTGTTTATTATGACACGCATCATCATTGTCATATTGCCTTGCATGATCATGTAGTTGACATCGTATTTTTGGCAAAGCCACCATTCATAATTCTTTCATACATGTCACTCATGAGTCATTGCATATCCCGGTACACCGCCGGAGGCATTCATATAGAGTCATATCTTGTTCTAGTATCGAGTTGTAAGTAAATAGAAGTGTGATGATCATCAGTAATAGTGCATTGTCCCATAAAAAGGGCCAAATAATAAAAAAAGAAGGCCCAAAAAATGGGGGCAATGCTACTATCCTTTTTTTCCACACTTGTGCTTCAAAGTAGCACCATGATCTTTATGATAGAGAGTCTCTTGTTTTGTCATTTTCATATACTAGTGGGAGTTTTCCATTATAGAACTTGGCTTGTATATTCCAACAATGGGCCTCCTCAAGTGCCCTAGGTCTTCGTAAGCAAGCAAGTTGGATGCACACCCACTTAGTTTCTTTTGTTGAGCTTTCATACATTTATAGCTCTAGTGCATCCGTTGCATGGCAATCCCTACTCCTTGCATTGACATCAATTGATAGGCATCTCCCTAGCCCATTGATTAGCCACGTCGATGTGAGACTTTCTCCTTTTTTTGTCTTCTCCACATAACCCCCTTCATTATATTCCATTCCACCCATAGTGCTATACCCATGGCTCACGCTCATTATTGCGTGAAAGTTGAAAAAAGTTTGAGATTACTAAAGTATGAAACAATTGCTTGGCTTGTCATCGGGGTTGTGCATGATGAGAGCATTCTTGTGTGACGAAAATGGAGCATGACCAAACTATATGATTTTGTAGGGATGAACTTTCTTTGGCCATGTTATTTTGAGAAGACATGATTGCTTAGTTAGTATGCTTGAAGTATTATTATTTTTATGTCAATATTAAACTTTTATCTTGAATCTTTCGGATCTGAACATTCATGCCACAATAAACAAAATTACATTGAGAAATATGTTAGGAAGAATTCCACATAAAAAATTCTATTTTTATCATTTACCTACTCAAGGACGAGCATGAATTAAGCTTGGGGATGCTTGATACGTCTCCAACGTATCTATAATTTTTGATTGTTTCATGCTATTATATTATCTGTTTTGGATTATAATGGGCTTTATTTTACACTTTTATATTATTTTTGGGACTAACCTATTAACCGGAGGCCCAACCCAAATTGCTGTTTTTTTGCCTATTTCAGTGTTTCGCAGAAAAGGAATATCAAACGGAGTCCAAACGGAGTGAAACCTTCGGGGGCGTGATTTTTAGAAAAAACGTGATCCAGAGGACTTGGAGTGGATGTCAATCAATCAACAAGGAGGCCATGAGGCAGGGGGCGTGCCTACCCCTGGGCATGCCCTCCACCCTCGTGGGCCCCTTGTTGCTCCACCGACCTACTTCTTCCTTCTATATATATTCATATACCCCGCAAACATCCGGGAGCACCACGGAACCCTATTTCCACCGCCGCAACCTTCTGTATCCAAGAGGTCCCATCTTGGGGCCTTTTCTGGAGCTTCGCTGGAGGGGGCATCGATCACGGAGGGCCTCTACATCAACTCCATGGCCCCTCCGATGATGTGTGAGTAGTTTACCTCAGACCTTCGGGTCCATAGCTAGTAGCTAGATGACTTCTTCTCTCTGTTTGGATCTCAATACAAAGTTCTCCTCGATTCTCTTGGAGATCTATTCGATGTAATCTTCTTTTGCGGTGTGTTTGTCGAGATTCGATGAATTGTGGGTTTTTGTTCAAGTTTATCTATGAACAATATTTGAATCTTCTATGAATTCTTTTATGTGTGATTGGTTTATCTTTGCAACGAATTATCAGTTTGGTTTGGCCTACTAGATTGATCTTTCTTGCAATGGGAGAAGTGCTTAGCTTTGGGTTCAATCTTGCGGTGCTCGATCCCATTGACAGAAAGGGAAACGACACGTATTGTATTGTTGCCATCGAGGATAAAAAGATGGGGTTTATATCATATTGCATGAGTTTATCCCTCTACATCATGTCATCTTGCTTAAGGCGTTACTCTGTTCTTATGAACTTAATACTCTAGATGCATGCTGGATAGCGGTCGATGTGTGGAGTAATAGTAGTAGATGCAGGCAGGAGTCGGTCTACTTGTCACGGATGTGATGCCTATATACATGATCATACCTAGATATTCTCATAATTATTCGCTTTTCTATCAATTGCTCGACAGTAATTTGTTCACCCACCATAATACTTATGCTATCTTGAGAGAAGCCACTAGTGAAACCTATGGCCCCGGGGTGTATTTTCCATCATACAAGTTTCCAATCTATTTTATTTTGCTACTTTCAATCTATATCATAAAAATACCAAAAATACTTACGTTATTATTATCATCTCTATCAGATCTCACTCTTGCAAGTGGCCGTGAAGGGATTGACAACCCCTTTATCGCGTTGGTTGCGAGGTTCTTATTTGTGTGTGTAGGTACGAGGTGACTCGTGCATGGTCTCCTACTGGATTGATACCTTGGTTCTAAAAAACTGAGGGAAATACTTATGTTGCTTTACTGCACCACCCTTTCCTCTTCGAGGGAAAACCAACGCAGTGCTCAAGAGGTAGCAGTTATTGACCGGAGATGTGTCTCGGTCATGTCTACATAGTTCTCGAACCTGTAGGGTCCGCACGCTTAACGTTCGATGAAGATTTATATTATGAGTTATGTGATTTGATGACCGAAGATTGTTCGGAGTCCCAGATGAGATCACGGATATGATGAGGAGTCTCGAAATGGTCGAGAGGTAAAGATTCATCTATTGGAAGGTTGCATTCGGACACCGGATTGGTTTCGGGAAGTTTCGGATAAGTTTCGGAGTACCGGGGGTTATCGGAACCCCCCGGGAAGTTAATGGCACATGGGCCTTAGTGGAGAAGAGAGAGGGCCGGCCAGGAGGTGGCGCGCGCCCCCCTTGCCAATCCAAATTGGACAAGGGGTGGGGGTGGCGCCCCCTTTCCTCTCCTACTCCTTCTCTCTTTCCCCCTTTTTGCTACTCCGGAAAAGGAAAAAGGAGAGGGAATCCTACTAGGACTTGGGAGTCCTACTAGAACTCCCCACACCTGGCACGCCTCCTCCCTAGCCGCCGGCCTCCCCCCTCCTTTATATACGTGGGAGGGGGCACCCCAAAGACATACCAAGTCTTCTCTTAGCCGTGTGCGGTGCCCCCCTCCACAATTACACACCTCGGTCATATTGTTGTAGTGCTTAGGTGAAGCCTTGTGCCGGCAACTTCATCATTACCGTCAACACGCCATTGTGCTGACGAAACTCTCCCTTGTCCTCAAATGGATCAAGAGCTCGAGGGACGTCATCGTGCTGAACGTGTGCTGAACACGGAGGTGCCGTACGTTCGGTGCTAGGACCGGTTGGATCGTGAAGACGTTCGACTACATCAACCGCGTTACTAAACGATTCCGCTTTCGGTCTATGAGGATATGTGGACACACTTTCCCCTCTCGTTGCTATGCATCTCCTAGATAGATCTTGCGTGATCGTAGGAAAATTTTGAAATACTACGTTCCCCAAACAGTGGCATCCGAGCCAGGTCTATGCATAGATGTTATATGCACGAGTAGAACAGAAGGAGTTGTGGGTGATAATAGTCATACTGCTTACCAGCAATGTCTTACTTTGATTCAGCGGTATTGTTGGATGAAGTGGCCCGGACCGACATTACATGACCGCGTTCATGAGACTGGTTATACCGACGTGCTTTGCACATAGGTGGCTGGTGGGTGTCTGTTTCTCCAACTTTAGTTGAATCGAGTTTGACTAATCCCGGTCCTTGTTGAAGGTTAAAACAACACACTTGACGAAAAATCGTTGTGGTTTTGATGCGTAGTTAAGAACCGTTCTTACTAGAAACCCGTAGCAGCCACGTAAAACTTGCAACAACAATGTAGAGGACGTCTAACTTGTTTTTGCAGGGCATGTTGTGATGTAATATGGTCAAAGACGTGATGAGATATAAATTATTGTATGAGATTATCATGTTTTGTAAAAGTTATCGGCAACTGACAGGAGCCTTATGATTGTCGCTTTATTGTATGAAATGCAATCGCCATGTAATTGCTTTACTTTATCACTAAGCGGTAGCGATAGTCGTAGAAGCAATAGTTGGTGAGATGACAACGATGCTACGATGGAGATCAAGGTGTCAAGCCGGTGACGATGGTGATCATGACGGTGCTTTGGAGATGGAGATCAAATGGCACAAGATGAGGATGGCCATATCATATCACTTATTTTGATTGCATGTGATGTTTATCCTTTATGCATCTTATTTTGCTTAGTACGGCGGTAGCATTATAAGATGATCCCTCACTAAATTTCAAGGTATAAGTGTTCTCCCTGAGTATGCACCATTGCTACAGTTCGTCGTGCCAAGACACCACGTGATGATTGGGTGTGATAAGCTCTATGTTCGCATACAACAGGTGCAAGCCAGTTTTGCACGTGCAGAATACTCGGGTTAAACTTGACAAGGCTAGCATATGCATATATAGCCTCGGAATACTGAGACCGAAAGGTCAAACATGAATCATATAGTAGATATGATCAACATAGTGATGTTCACCATTCAAAACTACTCCATCTCACATGATGATCGGACATGGTTTAGTTGATATGGATCACACGATCATTTAGATAACTAGAGGGATGTCTATCTAAGTGGGAGTTCTTAAGTAATATGATTAATTGAACTTTAATTTATCATGAACTTAGTACCTGATAGTATTTGCATGTCTATGTTGTTGTAGATCAATGGCCCATGCTACCGTTCCCTTGAATTTTAATGCATTCCTAGAGAAAGCTAAGTTGAAAGATGATGGTAGCAACTACACGGACTGGGTCCGTAACTTGAGGATCATCCTCATTGCTTCAAAGAAGAATTACGTCCTGGAAGCACCGCTAGGTGCAAAACCCGCTGTAGGAGGAACTCCAGATGTTATGAACGTCTGGCAGAGCAAAGCTGATGACTACTCGATAGTTTAGTGTGCCATGCTTTACGGCTTAGAATCGGGACTTCAAAGACGTTTTGAACGTCATGGAGCATATGAGATGTTCCAGTAGTTGAAGTTAATATTTCAAGCAAATGCCCGAATTGAGAGATATGAAGTATCCAATAAATTCTATAGCTGCAAGATGGATGAGAATAGTTCTGTCCATGCACATATACTCAGAATGTTTGGGTACCACAACCACTTGACTCAACTGGGAGTTAATCTTCCTAATGATAGTGTCATTGACGGAGTTCTTCAATCACTGCCACCAAGCTACAAAAGCTTCATGATGAACTACAATATGCAAGGGATGGATAAGACAATTCCCGAGCTTTTCGCAATGCTAAAGGCTGCGGAGGTAGAAATCAAGAAGGAACATCAAGTGTTGATGGTTAACAAGATCACTAGTTTCAAGAAAAAGGGCAAAGGGAAGAAGGGGAACTTCATGAAGAACGGCAAGCAAGTTGCTGCTCAAGTGAAGAAACCCAAGTCTGGACCTAAGCCTGAGACTGAGTGCTTCTACTACAAAGGGACTGGTCACTGGAAGCGGAACTGCCCCAAGTATTTGGCGAATAAGAAGGATGGCAAAGTGAAAGGTATATTTGATATACATGTTATTGATGTGTACCTTACTAATGCTCGTAGTAGCGCCTGGGTATTCGATACTGGTTCCGTTGCTCACATTTTCAACTTGAAACAGGGGCTACAGACTAAACGAAGATTGGCTAAGGACGAGGTGACGATGCGCGTGGGAAATGGTTCCCAAGTCGATGTGATCGCCATCGGCACACTACCTCTACATCTACCGTCGGGATTAGTTTTAGACCTGAATAATTGTTATTTGGTGCCATCTTTGAGCATGAACATTATATCTGGATCTTGTTTGATGCGAGACGGTTATTCATTTAAATCAGAGAATAATGGTTGTTCTATTTATATGAGTAATATCTTTTATGGTCATGCACCCTGATGAGTGGTCTATTTTTGTTGAATCTTGATAGTAGTTATACACATATTCATAACATTGAAGCCAAAAGATACAAGTTTAATAATGATAGTGCAACTTATTTGTGGTACTACCGTTTAGGTCATATTGGTGTAAAGTGCATGAAGAAACTCCATGCTAATGGGCTTTTGGAATCACTTGATTATGAATCACTTGATGCTTGCGAACCATGCCTCATGGGCAAGATGACTAAGACTCCGTTCTTCGGAACAATGGAGCGAGCAACTGACTTTGGAAATAATACATACTGATGTGTGTGGTCCGATGAGCGTTGAAGCTCGCGGCGGGTATCGTTATTTTTTGACCTTCACAGATGATTTGAGCGGATATGGGTATATCTACTTGATGAAACATAAATCTGGAACATTTGAAGAGTTCAAAGAATTTCAGAATGAAGTGGAAAATCATCGTAACAAGAAAATAAAGTTTCTACGATCTGATTGTGGAGGCGAATATTTGAGTTATGAGTTTGGTCTTCATTTGAAACAATGCGGAATAGTTTCACAGCTCACGCCACCTGGAACACCACAGCGTAAGGGTGTGTCCGAATGTCGTAACCGCACTCTATTAGATATGGTGCAATCTATGATGTCTCTTACTGATTTACCAATATACTTTCAGGGTTATGCTTTAGAGACAGTTGCATTCACGTTAAATCGGGCACCATCTAAATCGGTTGAGATGACACCATATGAACTGTGGTTTGGCAATAAACAATTGTCGTTTCTTAAAGTTTGGGGTTGCGATGCTTATGTGAAATAGTTTCAACCTGATAAGCTCGAGCCCAAATCGGAGAAATGTGTCTTCATAGGATACCCAAAGGAGACTATTGGGTACACCTTCTATCACAGTCCGAAGGCAAGATATTCATTGCTAAGAATGGATCCTTTCTAGAGAAGGAGTTTCTCTCGAAAGAAGTGAGTGAGAGGAAAGTAGAACTTGATGAGTAATTGTACCTTCTCCCGAATTGGAAAGTAGTTGATCACAGAAATCAGTTCCAGTGATTCCTACACCAATTAGTGAGGAAGCTAATGATGATGATCATGAAACTTCAGATCAAGTTACTACCGAACCTTGTAGGTCAACAAGAGCAAGGTCTACACTAGAGTGGTACGGTAATCCTATTCTGGAAGGTCATGTTACTTGACCATGACGAGCCTACGAACTATGAGGAAGCGATGATGAGCCCAGATTCCGTGAAATGGCTTGAGGCCATGAAATCTGAGATGGGATCCATGTATGAGAATAAAGTATGGACTTTGGTTGACTTTCCCGATGATCGGCAAGCCATAGAGAATAAATGGATCTTCAAGAAGAAGACTGACACTGACGGTAATGTTACTATCTACAAAGCTCGACTTGTTGCAAAAGGTTTTCGACAATATCAAGGAGTTTACTACGATGAGAGCTTCTCACCCGTAGCAATGCTTAAGTCTGTTCGAATCATGTTAGCAATTGCCACATTTTATGATTATGAAATTTGGCAAATGGATGTCAAAACTGTATCCCTTAATGAATATCTTAAAGAAGAGTTGTATGTGATGCAACCAGAAGGTTTTGTCAATCCTCAAGGTGCAAACAAAGTGTGCAAGCTCCAGCGATCCATTTATGGACTGGTGCAAACCTCTCGGAGTTGGAATATACGCTTTGATAGTGAGATCAAAGCATATGGTTTTATACAGACTTTTGGAGAAGCCTGGATTTACAAGAAAGTGAGTGGGAGCTCTGTAGCATTTCTAATATTACATGTAGATGACATATTAATGATTGGAAATAATACAAAATTTCTCGATAACATAAAAGGATACTTGAATAAGAATTTTTCAATGAAAGATCTTGATGAAGCTGCTTATATATTGGGCATCAAGATCTATAGAGATAGATCAAGATGCTTATTGGACTTTCACAAAGCACATACCTTGATAAAGTTTTGAAGAAGTTCAAAATGGATCAGTCAAAGAAAGGGTTCTTGCCTGTGTTACAAGGTGTGAAGTTGAGCAGACTCAATGCCCGACCACTGCATAAGATAGAGAGAAAATGAAAGTCATTCCCTATGCCTCAGCCATAGGTTCTATCATGTATGCAATGCTGTGTACCATACCTGATGTGTGCCTTGCTATAAGTTTAGCAGGGAGGTACCAAAGTAATCCAGGAGTGGATCACTGGACAGCGGTCAAGAACATCATAAAATACCTGAAAAGGACTAAGGATATGTTTCTCGTTTATGGAGGTGACAAAGAGCTCGTCGTAAATGGTTACGTCGATGCAAGCTTTGACACTGATCTGGATGACTCTAATCCACAAACCAGATACATATTTATATTAAATGGTGGAGTTGTCAGTTGGTGTAGTTCCAAGCAAAACATTGTGGCGGGATCTATGTGTGAAGCGGAGTACATAGCTGCTTCAAAAGCAGCAAATGAAGGAGTCTGGATGAAGGAGTTCATATCCGATCTAGGTGTAATACCTAGTGCATCGGGTCCAATGAAAATCTTTTTGTGACAATACTAGAGCAATTGCCTTGCCAAAAGAATCCAGATTTCACAAGAGAACCAAACACATCAAGAGATGCTTCAATTCCATCCGCGATCAAGTCAAGGAGGGAGACATAGAGATTTGCAAGATACATACGGATCTGAATGTTGCACACCCGTTGACTAAGCCTCTCTCACGACCAAAACATGATCAACACCAAGACTCCATGGGTGTTAGAACCATTACTATGTAATCTGGATTATTGACTCTAGTGCAAGTGGGAGACTGAAGGAAATATGCCCTAGAGGCAATAATAAAGTTGTTATTTATATTTCCTTATATCATGATAAATGTTTATTATTCATGCTAGAATTGTATTATCCGGAAACTTAGTACATGTGTGAATACATAGACAAACAGAGTGTTGAAGGAAATATGCCCTAGAGGCAATAATAAAGTTATTATTTATTTCCTTATTTCATGATAAATGTTTATTATTCATGCTAGAATTGTATTAACCGGAAACATGATACATGTGTGAATACATAGACAAACAGAGTGTCACTAGTATGCCTCTACTTGACTAGCTCGTTGATCAAAGATGGTTATGTTTCCTAGCCATAGACATGAGTTGTCATTTGATTAACGGGATCACATCATTAGGAGAATGATGTGATTGACTTGACCCATTCTGTTAGCTTAGAACTCGATCGTTTAGTATGTTGCTGTTGCTTTCTTCATGACTTATACATGTTCCTATGACTATGAGATTATGCAACTCCCGTTTACCGGAGGAACACTTTGTGTGCTACCAAACGTCACAACGTAAATGGGTGATTATAAAGGTGCTCTACAGGTGTCTCCAAAGGTACATGTTGGGTTGGCGTATTTCGAGATTAGGATTTGTCACTCCGATTGCCGGAGAGGTATCTCTGGGCCCTCTCGGTAATGCACATCACTTAAGCCTTGCAAGCAATGCAACTAATGAGTTAGTTGCGAGATGATGTATTACGGAATGAGTAAAGAGACTTGCCGGTAACGAGATTGAACTAGGTATTAAGATACCGACGATCTAATCTCGGGCAAGTAACATACCGATGACAAAGGGAACAACGGATGTTGTTATGCGGTTTGACCGATAAAGATCTTCGTAGAATATGTGGGAGCCAATATGAGCATCCAGGTTCCGCTATTGGTTATTGACCGGAGACGTGTCTCGGTCATGTCTACATTGTTCTCGAACCCGTAGCGTCCGCACGCTTAAAGTTTCGATGACAGTTATATTATGAGTTTATGAGTTTTGATGTACCCAAGGAGTTCGGAGTCCCGGATGAGATCGGGAACATGATGAGGAGTCTCGAAATGGTCAAGATGTAAAGATTGATATATTGGACGACTATATTCGGACATCGGAAAGGTTCTGAGTGATTCGGGTATTTATCGGAGTACCGGAGAGTTACGGGAATTCGCCGGGGAGTATATGGGCCTTATTGGGCCATACGGGAATAGAGGAGAGAGGCCAAAAGGAAGGAGGCGCGCGGCCCCCCTCTGGTCCGAATTGGACAAGGGGTGCAACCCCCTTTTCCTTCTTCCTCTCCTCCTCTTTCCTTCTCTCCTACTCCAACAAGGAAAGGAGGAGTCCTACTCCCGGTGGGAGTAGGACTCCCCCCTTGGTGCGCCCTCCTCCTAGGCCGGCCGCCTCCCCCCTTGCTCCTTTATATACGGGGGCAGGGGGGCACCCCATGGACAACAGTTGATCATTGATCTCTTAGCCGTGTGCGGTGCCCCCCTCCACCATAGTCCTCGATAATATTGTAGTGGTGCTTAGGCGAAGCCCTGCGACAGTAGAACATCAAGATCGTCACCACGCCGTCGTGCTGACGGAACTCTTCCCTGACATTCTGCTGGATCGGAGTCCAGGGATCGTCAGCGAGCTGAACGTGTGCTAAAACTCGGAGGTGCCATAGTTTCGGTGCTTGATCGGTTGGGCTGTGAAGACGTATGATTACATCAACCGCGTTGTGCTAATGCTTCCACTTTCGGTCTACGAGGGTACGTGGACAACACTCTCCCCTCTCGTTGCTATGCATCACCATGATCTTGCGTGTGTGTAGGATTTTTTTTGAAATTACTACGTTAGCCAACAGTGGCATCCGAGCCTAGGTTTTATGCGTTGATGTTGTGCACAAGTAGAACACAAGTGAGTTGTGGGCGATATAAGTCATACTGCTTACCAGCATGTCATACTTTGGTTCGGCGGTATTGTTGGATGAAGCGGCCCGGACCGACATTACGCGTACGCTTACGCGAGACTGGTTCTACCGACGTGCTTTGCACATAGGTGGCTGGCGGGTGTTAGTTTCTCCAAATTTAGTTGAACCAAGTGTGGCTACGCCCGGTCCTTGCGAAGGTTAAAACAACACCAACTTGACAAACTATCATTGTGGTTTTGGTGCGTAGGTAAGAACGGTTCTTGCTTAAGCCCGTAGCAGCCACGTAAAACTTGCAACAACAAAGTAGAGGACGTCTAACTTGTTTTTGCAGGGCATGTTGTGATGTGATATGGTCAAGACATGATGCTAAATTTTATTGTATGAGATGATCATGTTTTGTAACCAAGTTATCGGCAACTGGCAGGAGCCATATGGTTGTCGCTTTATTGTATGCAATGCAATTGTGCTGTAATGCTTTACTTTATCACTAAGCGGTAGCGATAGTCGCGGAAGCATATGATTGGCGAGACGACAACGATGCTACGATGGTGATCAAAGTGTCGCGCCAGTGACGATGGTGATCATGATGGTGCTTCAGAGATGGAGATCACAAGCACAAGATGATGATGGCCATATCATATCACTTATATTGATTGCATGTGATGTTTATCTTTTATGCATATTATCTTGCTTTGATTGACAGTAGCATTATAAGATGATCTCTCACTAAATTTCAAGATAAAAGTGTTCTCCCTGAGTATGCACCGTTGCCAAAGTTCATCGTGCCCAGACACCACGTGATGATCGGGTGTGATAAGCTCTACGTCCATCTACAGCAGGTGCAAGCCAGTTTTGCACACACAGAATACCTAGGTTAAACTTGACGAGCCTAGCATATGCAGATATGACCTCGGAACACTAAGACCGAAAGGTCGAGCGTGAATCATATAGTAGATATGATCAACATATTGATGTTCACCATTGAAAGCTACTCCATTTCACGTGATGATCGGTTATGGTTTAGTTGATTTGGATCATGTGATCACTTAGAAGATTAGAGGGATGTCTTTCTAAGTGGGAGTTCTTAAGTAATATGATTAATTGAACTTTAATTTGTCATGAACTTAGTCTTGCTAGTATTAGCATATCTATGTTGTAGATCAATAGCTCGCGATGTTGCTCCCCATTTATTTTTTATATGTTCCTAGAGGAAACTAAGTTGAAAAATGTTAGTAGCAATGATGCGGATTGGATCCGTGATCTGAGGATTATCCTCATTGCTCCACAGAAGAATTATGTCCTTAATGCACCGCTAGGTGACAGACCTATTGCAGGAGCAGATGCAGACGTTCTGAACGTTTGGCTAGCTCAATATGATGACTACTTGATAGTTTAGTGCACCATGCTTAACGGCTTAGAATCAGGACTTCAAAGACGTTTTAAACGTCATGGAACATATGAGATGTTCCAGGAGTCGAAGTTAATATTTCAAGCAAATACCCGAATTGAGAGATATGAAGTCTCCAACAAAAGTTCTATAGCTAAAAGATGGAGGAGAATAGCTCAAGCGGTGAGCATGTGCTCAGATTGTCTGGGTACTACAATCGCTTGAATCAAGTGGGAGTTAATCTTCCAGATAAAATAGTGATTGATAGAATTCTCTAGTCACCATCACCAAGTTAGTAGAACTTCGTGATGAACTATAGTATGCAAGGGATGACGAAAACGATTCCCGAGCTTTTCATGATGATGAAATCGACGAAGGTAGAAATCAAGAAAAGCATCAAGTGTTGATGGTTGACAAGACCACTAGTTTCAAAAAAGGGCAAGGGAAGAAGGGGAACTTCAAGAAGAACGGCAAGCAAGTTGCTACTCAATTGAAGAAGCCCAAGTCTGTACCTAAGCCTGAGACTAAGTGCTTCTACTGCAAAGGGACTGGTCACTGCAAGCGGAACTGCCCCAAGTATTTAGCGAATAAGAAGGATGGCAAAGTGAACAATGCTATATTTGATATACATGTAATTGATGTGTACTTTACTAGTGTTTATAGCAACCCCTCGGTATTTGATACTGGTTCAGTTGCTAAGAGTAGTAACTCGAAATGGGAGTTGGAGAATGAACAGAGACTAGTTAAGGGTGAAGTGACGATGTGTGATGGAAGTGGTTCCAAGATTGATATGATCATCATCGCACACTCTCTATACTTTCGGGATTAGTGTTAAACCTAAATAAATGTTATTTGGTGTTTGCGTTGAGCATGAATATGATTTGATCATGTTTATTGCAAAACAGTTATTCATTTAAGTTAGAGAATAATTGTTGTTCTGTTTACATGAATAAAACCTTCTATGGTCATACACCCAATGAAAATGGTTTGTTGGATCTCGGTCGTAGTGCTACACATATTCATAATATTGAAGCTAAAAGATGCAAAGTTAATAATGATAGTGCAACTTATTTGTGGCACTGCCGTTTAGGTCATATTGGTGTAAATCGCATGAAGAAACTCCATGCTGATGGGATTTTGGAATCACTTGATTATGAATCACTTGATGCTTGCGAACCATGCCTTATGGGCAAGATGACTAAAACTCCATTCTATGGAACAATGGAGCAAGCAACTGGCTTATTGGAAATAATACATACTGATGTATGCGTTCCGATGAGTGTTAAGGCTCACGGCGGGTATCATTATTTTCTGACCTTCACAAATGATTTGAGCAGATATGGGTATATCTACTTGATGAAACATAAATCTAAAACATTTGAACAGTTCAAAGAATTTCAGAGTGAAGTGGAAAATCATCGTGACAAGAAAATAAGGTTTCTATGATCTGATCACGGAGACGAATATTTGAGTTACGAGTTTGGTCTTCAATTAAAACAATGTGGAATAGTTTCACAAAATCATGCCACCTGGAACACCACAACATAATGGTGTGTCCGAACGTCATAACCGTACCATTATTGGATATAGTGCAATCTATGATGTTTCTTACCAATTAATCACTATAGTTTTGGGGTTATGCATTAGAGACAGTTGCATTCATGTTAAAAAGGGCACCATCTAAATCCGTTGAGGCGACACCGTATGAACCGTGGTTTGGCAAGAAACCAAAGTTGTTGTTTCTTAAAGTTTGAGGTTGCAATGCTTATGTGGAAAAGTTTCAACCTGATAAGCTCAAACCCAAACCGGGGAAGTGCTTTTTCATAGGATACCCAAAAGAAAATGTTGGGTACACCTTCTATCACAGATCCAAAGGCAAGTTATTCGTTGCTGAGAATGGATCCTTTCTAGAGAAGGAGTTTCTCTCAAAAGAAGTGAGTGGGAGGAAAGTAGAACTTGATGAGGTAACTGTACCTGCTCCCTTATTGGAAAGTAGTTCATCACAGAAATCTGTTTCTGTGACTCCTACACCAATTAGTGAGGAAGCTAATGATGATGATCATGTAACTTCAGATCAAGTTACTACCGAACCTCGTAGGTAAACCAGAGTGAGATCCGCACCAGAGTGGTACGGTAATCAT
This sequence comes from Triticum aestivum, assembly GCF_018294505.1. Lineage (NCBI taxonomy): Eukaryota > Viridiplantae > Streptophyta > Magnoliopsida > Poales > Poaceae > Triticum > Triticum aestivum. The sequence goes on along the minus strand of NC_057809.1, from coordinate 544,787,550 downwards.
GTTCTGCAGGTCATGTTACTTAACCATGATGAACCTACGAACTATGAGGAAGCGAGGGTGAGCCCAGATTCCACAAAATGGCTTGAGGCCATGAAATCTGAGATGAGATCCATGTATGAGAACAATGTATGGACTTTGATTGACTTACCCAATGATCGTCAAGCAATTGAGAATAAATGGATCTTCAAGAAGAAGACTGACGCTGATGGTAATGTTACTGTCTACAAAGCTTGACTTGTTGCAAAAGGTTTTCGACAAGTTCAAGGGATTGACTACGATGAGACCTTCTCACCCGTAGCGATGCTTAAGTCTGTCTGAATCATGTTAGCAATTGCCGCATTTTATGATTATGAAATTTGGCAAATGGATGTTAAAACTGCATTCCTGAATGGATTTCTGGAAGAAGAGTTGTATATGATGCAGCTAGAAGGTTTTGTCGATCCAAAGGGAACTAACAAAGTGTGCAAGCTCCAGCGATCCATTTATGGACTGGTGCAAGCCTCTCGAAGTTGGAATAAATGCTTTGATAGTGTGATCAAAGCATTTGGTTTTGTACAGACTTTTGGAGAAGCCTGTATTTACAAGAAAGTGAGTGGGAGCTCTGTAGCATTTCTGATATTATATGTGGATGACATATTATTGATTGGAAATGATATAGAATTTCTGGATAGCATAAAGGGATATTTGAATAAGAGTTTTTCAAAGAAAGACCTCGGTGAAGCTACTTACATATTGAGCATCAAGATCTATAGAGATAGATCAAGACGCTTGATAAGTTTTTCAATGAGTACATACCTTGAAAAGATTTTGAAGTAGTTCAAAATGGAACAGTCAAAGAAGGAGTTCTTGCCTGTGTTACAAGGTGTGAAGTTGAGTAAGTCTCAAAACCCGACCACAGCAGAAGATAGAGAGAGAATGAAAGTCATTCCCTATGCCTCAGCCATAGGTTCTATAAAGTATGCCATGCTGTGTACCAGACCTATTGCATACCCTGCCCTGAGCTTGGCAAGGGAGTACAATAGTGATCTAGGAGTAGATCACTGGACATTGGTCAAAATTATCCTTAGTGGAATAAGGATATGTTTCTCGATTATGGAGGTGACAAAAGGTTCATCATAAAGGGTTACGTCAATGCAAGTTTTGACACTAATCCATATGACTCAAAGTCTCAATCTAGATACATATTGAAAGTGGGAGCAATTAGCTAGAGTAGCTCCGTGCAGAGCATTATAGACATAGAAATTTGCAAAATACTTACGGATCTGAATGTGACAGACCCATTGACTAAAATTATCTCACAAGCAAAACATGATCACACCTTAGTACTCTTTGGGTGTTAATCACATAGCGATGTGAACTAGATTACTGACTCTAGTAAACCCTTTGGGTGTTGGTTACATGTCGATGTGAACTATGGGTGTTAACCACATAAAGATGTGAACTATTGATGTTAAATCACATGGCGATGCGAACTAGATTATTGACTCTAGTGCAAGTGGGAGACTGAAGGAAATATGCCCTAGAAGCAATAATAAAGTTATTATTTATTTCCTTATTTCATGATAAATGTTTATTATTCATGCTAGAATTGTATTAACCGGAAACATGATACATGTGTGAATACATAGACAAACAGAGTGTCACTAGTATGCCTCTACTTGACTAGCTCGTTGATCAAAGATGGTTATGTTTCCTAGCCATAGACATGAGTTGTCATTTGATTAACGGGATCATATCATTAGGAGAATGAGGTGATTGACTTGACCCATTCCGTTAGCTTAGCACTTGATCATTTAGTATGTTGCTATTGCTTTCTTCATGAATTATACATGTTCCTATGACTATGAGATTATGCAACTCCCGTTTACCGGAGGAACACTTTGTGTGCTACCAAACATCACAACGTAACTGGGTGATTATAAAGGTGCTCTACAGGTGTCTCCAAAGGTACATGTTGGGTTGGCGTATTTTGAGATTAGGATTTGTCACTCCGATTGTCGGAGAGGTATCTTTGGGCCCTCTCGGTAATGCACATCACTTAAGCCTTGCAAGCAATGCAACTAATGAGTTAGTTGCGAGATGATGTATTACGGAACGAGTAAAGAGACTTGCCGGTAACGAGATTGAACTAGGTATTAAGATACTGATGATCGAATCTCGGGCAAATAACATACCGATGACAAAGGGAACAACGAATGTTGTTATGCGGTTTGACCGATAAAGATCTTCGTAGAATATGTAGGAGCCAATATAAGCATCTAGGTTCTGCTATTGGTTATTGACCGGAGACGTGTCTCGGTCATGTCTACATTGTTCTTGAACCCGTAGGGTCCGCACGCTTAAAGTTTCGATGATAGTTATATTATGAGTTTATGAGTTTTGATGTACCAAAGGAGTTCAGAGTCCCGGATGAGATCGGGAACAAGACGAGGAGTCTTGAAATGGTCGAGACGTAAAGATCGATATATTAGACGACTATATTCGGACATCGGAAAGGTTCCGAGTGATTCGGGTATTTATCGGAGTACCGGAGAGTTACGGGAATTCGCCGGGGAGTATATGGGCCTTATTGGGCCATACGGGAATAGAGGAGAGAGGCCAAAAGGAAGGAGGCGCGCGGCCCCCCTCTGGTCCGAATTGGACAAGGGGTGCAACCCCCTTTTCCTTCTTCCTCTCCTCCTCTTTCCTTCTCTCCTACTCCAACAAGGAAAGGAGGAGTCCTACTCCCGGTGGGACTCCCCCTTTGGTGCGCCCTCCTCCTAGGCCGGCCGCCTCCCCCTTGCTCCTTTATATATGGGGGCAGGGGGGCACCCCATGGACAACAGTTGATAATTGATCTCTTAGCCGTGTGCGGTGCCCCCCTCCACCATAGTCCTCGATAATATTGTAGTGGTGCTTAGGCGAAGCCCTGCGACAGTAGAACATCAAGATCGTCACCACGCTGTCGTGCTGACGGAACTCTTCCCCGACATTCTGCTGGATCGGAGTCCGGGGATCGTCATCGAGCTGAACGTGTGCTAAAACTCGGAGGTGCCATAGTTTCGGTGCTTGATCGGTCGGGCCGTGAAGACGTACGACTACATCAAGCGCGTTGTGCTAACGCTTCCGCTTTCGGTCTACGAGGGTACGTGGACAACACTCTCCCCTCTCGTTTCTATGCATCACCATGATCTTGCGTGTGCGTAGGATTTTTTTTGAAATTACTACGTTACCCAACAAGTGTCCCTAGTATGCCTATACTTGACTAGCTCATCAATCAAAGATGGTTAAGTTTCCTGACCATAGACATCTATTGTCATTTGATGAACGGGATCACATCATTATAGAATGATGTGATGGACAATACCCATCTGTTAGCTTAGCATAATGATCGTTTAGCTTTATTGCTATTACTTTCTTCATGACTTATACATGTTCCTCTGACTATGATATTATGCAATTCCCAAGTACCAGAGGAAGACCTTGTGTGCTATCAAACGTCACAACATAACTAGGTGATTATAAAGATGCTCTACAGGTGTCTCCGATGGTGTATGTTGAGTTGGCATAGATCAAGATTAGGATTGGCCAGTCCGTGTATCGGAGAGGTATCTCTGGCCCCTCTCGATAATGCTCATCACTATAAGCCTTGCAAGCAATGTGACTAATGAGTTAGTTATGGGATGATGTATTACGGAACGAGTAAAGAGACTTGCTGGTAACAAGATTGAACTAGGTATGAAGATACCGACGATCGAATCTCGGGCAAGTAACATACCGATGGCAAAGGGAACAACGTATGTTGTTATGCGGTTTGACCGATAAAGATCTTCGTAGAATATGTAGGAGCCTATATGAGCATCCAGGTTCCGCTATTGGTTATTGACCGGAGATGTGTCTCTGTCATGTCTACATAGTTCTCGAACCCATAGGGTCAGCACGCTTAACGTTCGATGACAATTTACATTATGAGTTATGTGATTTGATGACCGAAGATTGTTCGGAGTCCCGGATGAGATCACAGACATGATGAGGAGTCTTGAAATGGTCGAGAGGCAAAGATTCATATATTTGAAGGTTGCATTAGGACACCGGAATGGTTTCGGGAAGTTTCGGATAAGTTTCGGAGCACCGGGGGTTATCGGACCCCCCGGGAAGTTAATGGGCCAACATGGGCCTTAGTGGAGAAGAGAGAGGGCCGGACAGGAGGTGGCGCACGCCCCCCTTGCCAATCCGAATTGGACAAGGGGTGGGGGCGGGCCCCTCTTTCCTTTCCTACTCCTTCGTCGTGCTGACGAAACTCTCCTTCGTCCTCAACTGGATCAAGAGCTCGAGGGATGTCATCATGCTGAACGTGTGCTGAACACGGAGGTGCCGTACGTTCGGTGCTAGGATCGGTTGGATCGCGAAGACATTTGACTACATCAAACGCATTACTAAACGCTTCCGCTTTCGGTCTACGAGGGTACGTGGACACACTCTCCCCTCTCATTGCTATGCATCTCCTAGATAGATCTTGCATGATCGTAGGAAAATTTTGAAATATTGGATTCCCCAACAATATACTCTCAGTCCTAACAGTGATCTAAACGCTCTTATATTTCTTTATGGAGGTAGTATCATGGTTTTAAGCCGCAACTCTTTGACAGTAAGCCAAAGACATCCAAGGTTAAACTAAGTGTGATACCTACTGCCACTTCTATGATGAGGATCAATGAAGAGCTCGTTGAAGACATAATCCCACTACCAACCCATATCATACTGATTTAGCAGGTGGGGGTGCAGAAATGTGGTGTGCCACCTGAAGGTGACCGAGGAGGCTCTGCTCGTCTCCATGTATGAAGGCTCATCCTCTGCCTAAACCCCTTCATTATCCTTTATCATTTATCTTTATGATGATTTTGCTGAACTAGAATCTCCTATGCTGGAATGTGTGTGGGTTGAATGCTAATACGAAACTTTTGGCACTCTAGAATGTGGTATAAAAGAGCGGATGTGTGATCATTTTCTTGTAGGAAACAAAAAAACTATGATAGATGAAATTTAATCTTCCAAGCACAATCAAAAGAGTGACTGATCCTTAAACTTCACGGTTCTTTCACTACCAAGGAAATAGACTATTATTTGTGAAAAGCCTGCTGATAGAGCACCTGGGCCAGATGGTTCTATCGGTGTTTTCTTAAAAACTTCCTGGACCATCATCAAGGAAGATTTTTACAAACTATGCAATAAATTCTTTGACGACAATCTAAATCTTGAGAGCATTAGGGGTTGTTTGGATTGCTTCCACAAAAAGCATCCTGACTCGAGAACGATTCTCAGGCGTCCAATTTTGGAGGCGTGAGGTTGAGATCTCTACTTGAGTGAATAGCTGCCTGACATGCCTCAATCCAAACACCCCCTTAATGATGGGTTTATCACCTTGATCTAGAAGATTGCATCCTCACCCAAGATCAATGATTACATGCCAATTACTTTACAAACCTGGTACCTTAAAGTGATCACTAAGCTGCTGGCAAATCACCTCCATGGAATTATCCTCAAAATTATCCATCGCAACCAGTATGGATTCATTAAATGAAGAACCATCCAAGATTGCCTCGCATGGGCCTTCGAGTACATCTTTTAACACCAAGCTTCAAAGAAAGAAATTGTCCTATTAAAACTCGACTTTGCGAAGGCATTTAACACAATGGAACACGATGCAAGGATCAAAATCATAAAACACATGGGGTTTAACAACAAATGGCTAGGCTGGATTAAAAGTACCTACTCCTCCTGGAAATCTTCGGTATTATTAATTGGCATTCCGGGCAGACAATTCTTGTGTAAGCGTGGTGTCAGACATGGATACCCACTTTCTCCTCTAATCTTTGTACTCGTTGTGAATCTTCTTCAAGCATCCATTAATGATGCTTTCAGACAAGAAAAAAGTAACCTCACTTTCCCCAAATAGAACCATAATGAGTATTCCATTATTGAACACGTAGACGGCACTATAATTATTATGTTGGCCTGCCCTATCCAAGCAAAACAATGAAAGATATTCTCACAGAGTTTGCCACTTTCATTGGCCTAAAGATAAACTTTCATAAGTGTGTCCAATGAACTGTGATGCTGATCTTAGTCATGAACTGGCAAATATTTTTGGTTGCACCATGGGGACCATGCAGTTTACTTACCTTGTCCTTCTCCTTGGAACTTCTAAACTGACGGAGCAATATCTCATGCCACTTGTCTGCTATGTTGAGAGAAGATTAACTTCTACACGTTGTCATAAGGTGCCAAGGTATCCATCCTTAATTCAGTTATTACTTCCTTGGCCATTTTTTCTCTATGCATGTTGAGGTTCCCGCTTAAGAACGTGGAGTTGTTTGATTTTTCTGTAAAATCCCTCTCTACCAAGAAAACAGAACAAGGGGACAAATGCTACTCTCTAGCTGCTTGGGATATGGCATGCCTCCCCAAAGATAGTGGAGGGCTTGGAATAATCAACCTTAGAACTCAAAGTGGTGCATTGCTTCTTAAATATTTTCATAAGTTCTATAATCAGCATGAACTCCCTTGGGTGGAACTAATCTGGTTGACATACTACAACAACAAGATTCCTCATGCTTGTAAGCCATGTGGGTCATTCTGGGGGTGAGATGGTCTCAAATTAACCCCCATTGATCATGGCATCACGAGAGTTTCTGTTTCTCAAGGGAGTCTGGTAATAATGTGGAAGGAACTTTGGCTTCCTGATATTATAGTACATACCCACCCTAGAGAGTTTTCCTTTTCGATGAAGACATTTCTGTCAGCGATTTCTTGAGCATCACGTTGCTTGGTGTAGCGTTTCCCCTTCCCCTTTCCATGCAAGCACATGAGGAAGACAGAGACCTACAACACCAGGTGACAAATGTAGGAGAAAATGGTAAATTGGGGTCTAAAGAAGTATGGACTTATGTCTGGGGTCAAAGGAATTTATTGGCAAAAGATACTACAAACTCTATTTTTGTGATGTTCAAGCTCACAAGGCTTTCAAATGGCTATGGAAACCCAAAGTGATGATGAAAGTCAAAGTCCTTGGTTGTTTTTTTCTATAGGATAGACTAAACACAAGGAATATGCTCAAGAGGAGATTACAACATTGGTGATGACCTTAATTGTCTTCTTTGTGGACAACTAATTGAGGAGGAGCAGACTAAGGCATAGCCTAGTGGTGGGAAGGGGCTGATGCCTTCCCACCCTCCCAGGTTCAAGGCATGGTACTTGCAATTTGGGTTTGTTGCACCAATTATACTGTAGGGGGGGTCCCTTACAGTCTTTATGTCAAAAAAAACTAATGAGGAGGACATTGAACCATTGATCTTTCATTACCCTTTTAGCCACGGATGTTGGACAAAACTTGGAATTACAAGGAGATCACAAGACATCTAGCAATGTTAGACATCAAAAAAGCTACTTGGGGGAGACCAATGTTTAGGACAACGTTCTTGGCTTGAAGACTAGTTCAGGGGCTACTGACAGTGTCCTGGATTAGGGGGTGCTCACCACATCGGACTGTCGTTATTTGGCAGGGCCGAGGACCCATCGAGAACTGAAGAATGGGCCAGATAACCACGGGCCCTGGCATACTCAAGATGGAATCCTTCGAAGGCTTGGTGTATACTCCAAGGCATATTTGAATGATCGGCATGCTTATCCCTCGATGTAGCCGACCTAATTGTAATCCTAGATACCCCCAGTGCCTATATAAGCCGGGGGTTTAGACCATAGAGGTTAGGACAAATCAATCATATGCTCTCGAGGTAGATCATCCTGTACTTTGTACTCCATTACAATCAATATAACAAGAGCAGGACGTAGGGTTTTACCTCTTTGAGAGGGCCCAGGCCTGGGTAAACATCATGTGTCTCTCTACTTCCTGTTACCATCTAGCTGAGACCACTAGCTCAGGACCTCCTGCTCAAGATCCGTCAGTTTTAGCACCAACACTAAGGTCATTCAAAATAAAAGTAGATTGTGTCACTTCATGCATTACCAGTGAAGGAACATACAACACAGTATGTAGAGATGAAGTTGGTAACTACCTAGGCGCTTGTGTGATACGTCTCCAATGTATCTATAATTTTTGATTGTTCCATGCTATTATATTATCCATCTAGGATGTGTTGTATGCATTTATATGCTATTTTATATGATTTTTGGAACTAACCTATTAACCTAGAGCCCAGTGCCAGTTTCTGTTTTTTCATTGTTTTTGAGTATCGTAGAAAAGGAAAACCAAACGGAGTCCAATTGACCTGAAATTTCACGGAGATTATTTTTGGACCACAAGAAGCCCACGGAGTATCAGAGATGGGCCAGAAGACTCCCGAGGCACCCACGAGGGTGGGGGCGCGCCCTACCCCCTGGGTGTGCCCCCCTACCTCGTGGCCGCCTCGGGGACCCCCTGACTTGTTCCCGACTCCAACACCTCTTATATATACCCAAACTTCCAGAAAGAAACCTAGATCGGGAGTTCCGCCGCCGCAAGCCTCCATAGCCACTGAAAACCAGTCTAGATCCGTTCCGGCACCCTGCCGGATGGGGGAATCCCTCTCTGGTGGCCATCTTCATCATCCCGGCGCTCTCCATGACGAGGAGGGAGTAGTTCACCCTCGGGGCTGAGGGTATGTACCGGTATCTATGTGTTTGAACTCTCCCTCTCTCTCTCTCTCGTGTTCTTGATTCGACGCGATCTTGATGTATCGTGAGCTTTGCTATTATAGTTAGATCTTATGATGTTTCTCCCCCTCTACTCTCTTGTAATGGATTGAGTTTTCCCTTTGAAGTTATCTTATCGGATTGAGTCTTTAAGGATTTGAGAACACTTGATGTATGTCTTGCATGTGCTTATCTGTGGTGACAATGGGATATTCAGGTGATTCACTTGATGTATGTTTTGGTGATCAACTTGCGAGTCCCGTGACCTTGTGAACTTATGCATAGGGGTTGGCACACGCTTTCGTCTTGACTCTCCGGTGGAAACTTTGGGGCACTCTTTGAAGTTCTTTGTGTTGGTTGAATAGATGAATCTGAGATTGTATGATGCATATCGTATAATCATACCCACGGATACTTGAGGTGACATTGGAGTATCTAGGTGACATTAGGGTTTTGGTTGATTTGTGTCTTATGGTGTTATTCTAGTACTAACTCTAGGATAGATCGAACGGAAAGAATAGCTTCGTGTTATTTTACTATGGACTCTTGAATAGATCGATCAGAAAGAATAACTTTGAGGTGGTTTTGTACCCTACAATAATCTCTTAGTTTGTTCTCCGCTATTAGTGACTTTGGAGTGACTCTTTGTTGCATGTTGAGGGATAGTTATATGATCCAATTATGTTATTATTGTTGAGAGAACTTGCACTAGTGAAAGTATGAACCCTAGGCTTGTTTCCTAGCATCACAATACCGTTTATGCTCACTTTTACCACTTGCTACCTTGCTGTTTTTATCAGATTACAAAAACCTATATCTACCATCCATATTGCACTTGTATCAACATCTCCCTTCGTCGAACTAGTGCACCTATACAATTTACCATTGTATTGGGTGTGTTGGGGACACAAGAGACTCTTTGTTATTTGGTTGCAGGATTGTTTGAGAGACCATCTTCATCATACACCTCCCACGGATTGATAAACCTTAGGTCATCCACTTGAGGGAAATTTGCTACTGTCCTACAAACCTCTGCACTTAGAGGCCCAAGAACGTCTACAAGAAGAAAGTTGTGTAGTAGACATCAAGCTCTTTTCTGGCGCCGTTGCCGAAGAGGTTAGTGCTTGAAGGTATATCTTTAGATCTTGCAATCGAATCTTTTAGTTTCTTGTTTTATCACTAGTTTAGTCTATAAAAGAAAACTATAAAAAATGGAATTAAGATTGCCTCATATGCTTCATCTTTTTAATGTCTTTCATGAAAATAAGGATTCCAATAATTGTGCCAAAATGCTAGAAGAAGAATGCATTAAAATGTTTGGCACTAAATCTTTGAATGATGAGCATGATTGCAATGTTGTTAGTATGAACTCTTTGAGTATCCATAGTACTAATGATGATTGCAATAGTCATGATGAAAATGTCTCTTATAAGCATGCCAATTTTTGTGGAGTGCATAGGGTTTGCAAGTACACACCAAATAGGGAAGATAGATTTTGCAAGAGGCATAAGTATTTAGAAACTAAATGGTTGCAATAAAGGCTAGATGTGTGTGCTGAAAATTTAAATTTTCTTAGCCGTCCTTGTGAACTTTGCAATGAACATGGTCATTTAAATATCCAATGCAAATTGTTTCATGATCGAATCGTGTCCAAAAATTGTGATGACTTGATTTCCCTTGCACATCATAATGAACTTAGTTTGCTTGTGGGTTATGAAGAAATGAAACATATAACTAAGGATCTTCCAGAATTTGTCCTTGATAAAGTTCTTGATTTTGATCTAGAGGAAATTTATATGTATTGTGCGGTGAATTGCATTGAAAATCCTTATATTGCCAATTACATAAAGACAAGAAAACAAATAGAAGATGAAGAGAATACTAATGAAAGGGAAGAGACTTCCAAATATCCTCCTACTATTTCTTATGATGAATCAGGTAACGAGGAGGAGCCTTATATTCAACCAATCTCATTAAGAAGGAGCTCCAAAAAGAGGGTTAAACCCATACTTAATGTGAAGAAGAAAAAGAAAAGATGGAGAAGTAAAGGTAAAAAGGTATCCCTCCCAGATGATGTTGCTCCTATTACTCATTGTGATGATGATAATTACTATACTATTGGTGCTATCCATACTATTAATTATGAGAGTGATTATGCTTATGATATGCAAAGGCCCAAGCTTGGGGATGCTATGTTTGATGAGAATGACATGTTTGAGAATTTATTTTCTACAATTAATGTTTGTCTCAAGCTTGGGGATGCTATGTTTCATGAAGATGATATTTTTAACCTCCCAAGTTTTGATGTGTAAATTTATTATGATGATATCATGCCTCCTATCAGGGACGGAGCCAGGATTTCGACATATGGGGGCGGGGTTTCACACTAAGTCTCATACGTGAAGGCTATGTTATAAAAAAATCTTAGGTTCTAGTATAATGGAGATGCCATGGTGCAAACTTTATCTTTTTCTAATCTATTCATGGCATTCTCATGAACAAAACTTGAAAGAAATTGACAACTGACAAAAAAATTCACAACACTAGAAACACAAGATAATCTTATGAACTAATAATTTGTAGTAATGCAATGTAGGTGAATAATACATTACCTAATCTCATTATTTGTCGGAATTGGCGAGATGGACCTCACTAATTCAACTCAATCCCAAAATCAGAATCAGCAAAAGCATGCGATTTTGTTGAAGCTATCAAAGAAGAGTGGTACAAAGAGAACAATGATTAGTTTGGAAATGATAAACCATGACTAATCTAGGTCTCAAAATAAACTACCTTTTTCCTCGTTTCGTTGCCGTTCATCGGCAATATCCCCGTGTGTCAGGTGCTCGCCGGCGATTGTCTCCTACACTTCTCCGCTGCTCTTGATTGCGATGCAATGGATAGCACAAGTAAAAGATTTATAATTGATTATAAATATGTATGATCATACTTCTATGATTTTAAAAGAAACAAACTAATCTGATGTGAAAATCAACTACCTTTTCCCTTGTGTTGTTGATGTTCATCCGTGCTTCCGGTCTGCTGGGAACTGGCAACATATGCGTACATGTGCGTGGATCGACACCCGCCTACCTAGAGCCACCTTCCCTTCTCCGCTTCTCGATGGCGACCCAACAAAGAGATCCGATCGCAGCAGCCAGCGGGCATTAGTCTTGATCGTAGTGGCGGCTTGGCGAGAGTAGAGATATGTGCGTTTGTAATCAGGTCATGGCTGCATGTTAACATGCCTATTTGCCTTCCAAGATGGCCTACTAGGCAATTCTCCTTTATGATTTTATTGCTTTTAGCCTGCAATGGGATGTACATGGGCTGATCCATTCACGTTAATGAGAAAAGGAGTGAAAAAAGAATAGGGGGCAAAGCAAGCACGGAACAAGCGGGCAAGGAAAAAAAATTAGCGATTAGTTGGTCGCTATCGAGGGACGAGACGATCGTTAGGGGGGGGGGTCTCGCCCCCCTCGTCCCCCCTTAGATCCGTCCCTGCCTCCTATTTATGATGGTTATATTGATGAAAGTGGGTTTGGAAGAGTGTCAACTTTAGGAAGTAATGATCCCACTATTTTGGAGGGTGTTGAATCTTATTGTGACAATTATGAAAGTGGATTTGGTGAGGCCATGACTTTATTTAGTAATGATTCCACTATCTTGGAAGAGGTTTCAATTGATTATGATGAGAACAAAGTTGCTACTTATGATGATTATTGTGATGACACTTATGCTATAAAAAGTAGTGATGATTATATTTATAAAACTTGTCATGATTATGATTACCATTTTTCTGAACATTCCTCTTTTAATGTGGAAACAATTTATAGTATTCGAGTTTCTTATGATGCTCCCACTATTCTGCATGAGAAGAATTTTGCTTATGTGGAGAGTAATAAAAATTCTATGCTTGTGGCTCATGAAAAGAATGCTTTATGTGATAGTTATATTGTTGAATTAATTCATTATGCTACTAAAAATTATTATTAGGGAGGAATATATGCTTGTAGGAATTGCAATAATATCAAGTTTCCTCTCTACATGTTGAAAATCTTGAAGCTATGCTTGTTTTGCCTTCCTATGCTAGTTGATTATTGTTCCCATAAGTTGTTTGCTCACAAAATCCCTATGCATAGGAAGTGGGTTAGACTTAAATGTGCTAGTCATATTCTTCATGATGCTCTCTTTATGTTTCAATTCTTATCCTTTATGTGAGCATCATTGAAATCATCATGCCTAGCTAGGGGCGTTAAACGATAGCGCTTGTTGGGAGGCAACCCAAGTTTATTTTTGTTCTTTGCTTGTTGGTCCTGTTTAGTAATAAATAATTCATCTAGCTTCTTTTATGATTGTGTTTTTTATGTTTTAATTAGTGTTTGTGCCAAGTAAAGCCTTTAGGATCTTCTTGGGTGATTATTGTTTGATCTTGCTGATAAAAACAGAAAGTATGCGCTCATGAAAATAATTTTCATTTTTTTACTAGAGAGCGATAAAATTCCAATTCCAACTGCGGTAGATCAATATACAAATTGCCTAGGACTTCCTAATTTTTCAGGATTTTTGGAGTCACAGAAGTATTCGAGAGTTACAGATTACTACAGACTGTTCTATTTTTAGCAGGTTCTGTTTTTGATGCATAGTTTGCTTGTTTTCTAGTTTCTGTGGCTTATATTGCTTAATATAAATTGTAGAAATGATATGGTACAGTATACATCATGTGAGAAAAATTATGAATCTTGTCTTGACAGTACCTAAGTGGTTATTTGCTTTCTTATACTAACAGAGCTTACGAGTTTTCTGTTGAGTTTTGTGTTGTGAAGTTTTCAAGTTTTGGGTAAAGATTCGATGGACTATGGAATAAGGAGTGGAAAGAGCCTAAGCTTGGGGATGCTCAAGGCACCCCAAGGTAATATTCAAGGACAACCAAGAGCCTAAGCTTGGGGATGCCCCGGATGGCATACCCTCTTTTGTCTTCGTTCATCGGTAACTTTACTCGAGGCTATATTTTTATTCACCACATGATATGTGTTTTGCTTGGAGCGTCATTTTATTCTCTTTTATTTTGCTTGCTGTTTGAATAATATACCAAGATCTGAAATTCCTAAATGTTAGAGAGTCTTCACATAGTTGCATAATTATTCGACTACTCATTGATCTTCGCTTATATCTTTCGGAGTAGTTTGTCATTTGCGCTAGTGCTTCACTTATATCCTTTTAGAGCACGGCGATGGTTTTATTTTGAAGAAATAGATGAACTCTCATGCTTAACTTATATTTTTGAGAGTCTTTAGAACAACATGGTAGTTTGCTTTGGTTATGAAATTAGTCATAATATGATAGGCATCCAAGATGGGTATAATAAAAACTTTCATATAGAGTGCATTAAATACTATGAGAAGTTGGATACTTGATAATTGTTTTGAGTTATAAAGATGGTAATATTAGAGTCATGCTAGTTGGGTTATTGTGAAATTGAGAAATACTTGTGTTAAGGTTGGCAAGTCCCGTAGCATGCACGTATGGTAAACGTTGTGTGACAAATTTGAAGCATGGGGTGTTCTTTGATTGCTTTCCTTATGAGTGGCGGTCGGGGACGAGCGATGGTCTTTTCATACCAATCTATCCCTTTAGGGGCATGCGCAGTAGTACTTTGCTTCGAGGGCTAATAAACTTTTGCAATACGTATATGAGTTCTTTATGACTATGTGAGTCCATGGATCATACACACTCTTACCTTTCCTCAATTTGCTAGCCTCTATGGTACCGTGCATTGCCCTTTCTCACCTCGAGAGTTGGTGCAAATTTCGCCGGTGCATCCAAACCCCGTGATATGATACACTCTATCACACATAAGCCTCCTTATATCTTCCTCAAAACAGCCACCATACCTACCTATTATGGCATTTCCATAGCCATTCCGGGATATATTGCCATGCAACTTTCCACCGTTTCGTTTATTATGACACGCTCCATCATTGTCATATTGCTTTGCATGATCATGTAGTTGACATCGTATTTCTGGCAAAGCCACTTTCATAATTCTTTCATACATGTTGCTCTTGATTCATCACATATCCCGGTACACCGTCGGAGGCATTCACATAGAGTCATATTTTTGTTCTAGTATCGAGTTGTAACATTGAGTTATGAGTAAATAAAAGTGTGATGATCATCATTATTAGAGCATTGTCCCATGTGAGGAAAGAAGGATGGAGACTAAGAAAAAGAGAGAGGCCAAAGAAGCCCCCCCCCCCAAAAAAAAGAGGCCATAGAAGCCCAAACAAAAAAATGAGAGAAAAAGAGAGAAGGGACAATGTTACTATCCTTTTTCCACACTTGTGCTTCAAAGTAGCACGATGATCTTCATGATAGAGAGTCTCCTATGTTGTCACTTTCTTATACTAGTGGGAATTTTTCATTATAGAACTTGGCTTGTATATTCAAATGACGGGCTTCCTCAAAATGCCCTAGGTATTCGTCAGCAAGCAAGTTGGATGCACACCCACTTAGTTTCTTTTTGAGCTTTCATACATTTATAGCTCTAGTGCATCCGTTGCATGGCAATCCCTACTCCTCGCATTGACATCAATTGATGGGCATCTCCATAGCCTGTTGATTAGCCGCGTCAATGTGAGACTTTCTCCTTTTTTGTCTCCTCATATAACCCCTATCATCATACTCTACTCCACCATAGTGCTATATCCATGGCTTGCGCTCATGCATTGCGTAGGGGTTGAAAAGGCTGAAGCGCGTTAAAAAGTATGAACCAATTGCTCGGCTTGTCATCGGGGTTATGCATGATGGGAACATTTTGTGTGACGAAAATGAAGCATGGCCAAACTATATGATTTTGTAGGGATAAGCTTTCTTTGGCTATGTTATTTTGATAAGACATAATTGCTTGCTTAGCATGCTTTAAGCATTACTATTTTTATGTCAATATTAAACCTTTTGTCTTGAATCTTATGGATCTGAACATTCATGCCACAATAACAAAAATTACATTGAAAATTATGCTAGGTAGCATTCCACATCAAAAATTCTGTTTTTATCAATTACCTACTCGAGGACGAGCATGAATTAAGCTTGGGGATGCTTGATACGTCTCCAACGCATCTATAATTTTTGATTGTTCCATGCTATTATATTATCCATCTAGGATGTTTTATATGCATCTATATGCTATTTTATATGATTATTGGGACTAACCTATTAACCTAGAGCCCAGTGCCAGTTTCTGTTTTTTCCTTGTTTTTGAGTATCGCAGAAAAGGAAAACCAAACGGAGTCCAATTGACTTGAAATTTCACGGAGATTGTTTTTGGACTAGAAGAAGCCCACGAAGTATCGGAGATGGGCCAGAAGAGTCCTGAGGCACCCACGAGGATGGGGGAGTGCCCTACCCCCTGGGTGCGTCCCCTACCTCGTGGCCCCCTCGGGGACCCCCTGACTTGTTCCCAACTCCAACACCTCTTATATATACCCAAACTTCCACAAAGAAACCTAGATCGGGAGTTCCGCCGCCGCAAGCCTCCGCAGCCACCGAAAACCAATCTAGACCCGTTCCGGCACCCTGTCGAAGGGGGGACTCCCTCTCTGGTGGCCATCTTCATCATCCCGGCGCTCTCCATGACGAGGATGGAGTAGTTCACCCTCGGGGCTGAGGGTATGTACCAATAGCTATGTGTTTGAACTCTCTCTCTCTCTCTCGTGTTCTTGATTCGGCACGATCTTGATGTATCGCGAGCTTTGCTATTATAGTTGGATCTTATGATGTTTCTCCCCCTCTACTCTCTTGTAATGGATTGTGTTTTCCCTTTGCAGTTATCTTATCGGATTGAGTCTTTAAGGATTTGAGAACACTTGATGTATGTCTTGCATGTGCTTATCTGTGGTGACAAATGGGATATTCACGTGATTCACTTGATGTATGTTTGGTTGATCAACTTGCGAGTTCTGTGACCTTGTGAACTTATGCATAGGGGTTGGCACACGTTTTCGTCTTGACTCTCCGGTAGAAACTTTGGGGCACTCTTTGAAATTCTTTGTGTTGGTTGAATAGATGAATCTAAGATTGTGTGATGCATATCGTATAATCATACCCATGGATACTTGAGGTGACATTGGAGTATCTAGGTGACATTAGGGTTTGGGTTGATCTATGTCTTAAGGTGTTATTCTAGTACGAACTCTAGGATAGATCGAACGGAAAGAATAGCTTCGTGTTATTTTACTACGGACTCTTGAATAGATCGATCAGAAAGAATAACTTTGAGGTGGTTTTGTACCCTACAATAATCTCTTCGTTTGTTCTCCGCTATTAGTGACTTTGGAGTGACTCTTTGTTGCATGTTGAGGGATAGTTATATGATCCAATTATGTTATTATTGTTGAGAGAACTTGCACTAGTGAATGTATGAACCCTAGGCCTTGTTTCCTAGCATCGGAATACCGTTTACGCTCACTTTTACCACTTGCCACCTTGCTGTTTTTATATTCTCAGATTACAAAAACCTATATCTACCATCCATATTGCACTTGTATCACCATCTCTTCGCTGAAGTAGTGCACCTATACAATTTACCATTGTATTGGGTGTGTTGGGGACACAAGAGACTCTTTGTTATTTGGTTGCACAAGCCGGTGTGAGAGGCTCTTCACCAACATCTTATGAAGCAACAACATCTTGTGAAGGCGCATCTGATGCTCTTCTGGACACTACACTAACTTTGGACACTGAATCCGTATAACAACTTTATGAAGTGGCCACCATCGCTATTTTATTGGGGAACCTAGCATGCAATTTCAAAAAAATTCCTACGATCACGCAAGATCTATCCAGGAGATGCATAGCAACGAGAGGGGGAGAGTGTGTCCACGTACCCTCGTAGACCGAAAGCGTTAGGTTAACGCAGTTGATGTAGTCGAATGTCTTTGCGAACCAACTGATCAAGTACCGAATGTATGGCACCTCCGAGTTCAGCACACGTTCAGCTCGATGACGTCCCTCGAACTCTTGATCCAGCAGAGGGTCGGGGGAGAGTTCCGTCAGCACGACGGCGCGGTGACAGTGATGGTGATGTGATCCATGCAGGGCTTCACCTAAGCACTAAGACGCTATGATCGGAGGAGTAAACTGTGGAGGGGGCACCAAACGGCTAAGGCCTTGTTCGGTTACGTGTGAATCCAAGTGGGTTGAAGGGGTTTGAGGGGGATTTAAACCTCTTATAAGTCAAAATACGAACCAATCCTTGCCAATCCCCTCCAATCCTCTTGGGGAGAGGATTAACCGAACAAAGCCTAAGAGAACAATTGATGTGCTATGGGGTGCCCCCTGTCCCCGTATATAAAGGAGGGGAGGAGGAGGCAGCGGCCAAGAGGGGCGCACCATGGGGGGAGTCCTACTAGGACTCCACTCCTAGTAGGAATCGCCCCCTTTTCCCTTTCTTACCGGAGGTGAAAAGGAAGGAGAGGGAGAGGGAGAGGGAAAGGGGGGCGCCGCCCCCTCCCCTAGTCCAATTCGGACTCCATGGGGGGTGCGCGGACACACCTTGCGGCCTCCCCTCTCTCTCCACTAAGGCCCATGTAGGCCCAACAATTCCCCCGGGGGGGGGGGGTTCCGGTAACCCCTCGGTATTCCAGTAAAATACCCGAACCACTCGAAACCATTCCGATGTCCGAATACTACCTTCCAATATATGAATCTTTACCTCTCGACCATTTCGAGACTCCTTGTGATGTCCGTGATCTCATCCGGGACTCCAAACAAACTTCAGTCACCAAAAAACATAACCCATAATACAAATCGTCATCGAACGTTAAGCGTGCGGACCCTACGGGTTTGAGAACTATGTAGAAATGACCGAGACACATCTCCAGTCAATAACCAAAAGCGAAACTTGGATGCTCATATTGGTTCCCACATATTCTACGAAGATCTTTATCGGTCAAACCGCAATAACAACATATGTTATTCCCTTTGTCATCGATATGTTACTTGCCCGAGATTCGATCGTCGGTATCATCATACCTAGTTCAATCTTGTTACCATCAAGTCTCTTTACTCGTTTCATAATGCATCATCCCGCAACTAACTCATTAGTCACATTGCTTGCAAGGCTTATAGTGATGTGCATTACCGAGAGGGCCCAGAGATACCTCCCCGATACTCGGAGTGACAAATCCTAATCTTGATCTATGCCAACCCAACAAACACCTTCGGAGACACCTGTAGAGCATCTTTATAATCACCCAGTTACGTTGTGATGTTTGATAGCACACAAGGTGTTCCTCCGGTATTCAGGAGTTGCATAATCCCATAGTCAAAGGAATATGTATAAGTCATGAAGAAAGCAATAGCAATAAAACTTAATGATCATTATGCTAAGATAACGGATGGGTTCCATCACATCATTATCTAATGATGTGATCCCGTTCATCAAATGACAACACATGTCTATGGTCAGGAAACTTAATCATCTTTGATTAATGAGCTAGTCAAGTAGAGGCATACTTGGGACACTCTGTTTTGTCTATGTATTCACACATGTACTAAGTTTCCGGTTAATACAATTGTAGCATGAATAATAAACACTTATCATGATATAAGGAAATATAAATAACAATTTTATTATTGTCTCTAGGGCATATTTCCTTCAGTCTCCCACTTGCACTAGAGTCAATAATCTAATCCATCCGCCCCATAATATAAGAGCATTTTTGACACTACACTAGTGTAAAAACGCTCTTATATTATGGGACAGAGGGAGTATGTTACATAGTAATGATTCTAACACCCATGGAGTCTTGGTGCTGATCATATTTTGCTCGTGGAAGAGGCTTAGTCAACGGGTCTGCAACATTCAGATCCGTATGTATCTTGCATATCTCTATGTCTCCCTCCTTGACTTGATCGTGGATGGAATTAAAGTGTCTCTTGATGTGTTTGGTTCTCTTGTGAAATCTGGATTCCTTCGCTAAGGCAATTGCTCCAGTATTGTCACAAAAGATTTTCATTGGACGCGATGCACTAGGTATTATACCTAGATCAGATATGAACTCCTTCATCCAGACTCCTTCATTTGCTGCTTTCGAAGCAGCTATGTACTCCGCTTCACACGTAGATCCCGCCACGACACTCTGCTTGGAACTACACGAACATACAACTCTGCCATTCAATATAAATACATATCCGGTTTGCGACTTTTAGTCATCTGTATTAGTGTCAAAGCTTGCATCGACGTAACCATTTACGACAAGCTCTTTGTCACCTCCATAAACGAGAAACATATCCTTAGTCCTTTTCAGGTAGTTTAGGATGTTCTTGACCGCTGTCCGATGATCCACTCCTGGATTACTTTGCTACCTCCCTGCTAAACTTATAGCAAGGCACACATCAGGTCTGGTACACAGCATTGCATACATGATAGAACCTATGGCTGAGGCATAGGGAATGACTTTCATTTTCTCTCTAACTTCTGAAGTGGTCGGGCATTGAGTCTGACTCAACTTCACACCTTGTAACAAAGGCAAGAACCCTTTCTTTGTCTGATCCATTTTGAACTTCTTCAGAACTTTATCAAGGTATGTGCTTTGTGAAAGTCCAATTAAGTGTCTTGATCTATCTCTATAGATCTTGATGCCCAATATATAAGCAACTTCACCGAGGTCTTTCATTGAAAAATTCTTATTCAAGTATCCTTTTATGCTACCTAGAAATTATGTATTATTTCCAATCAATAATATGTCATCTACATATAATATTAGAAATGCTACAGAGCTCCCACTCACTTTCTTGTAAATGCAGGCTTCTCTAAAAGTCTATATAAAACCATATGCTTTGATCACACTATCAAAGTGTATATTCCAACTCTGAGATGCTTGCACCAGTGCATAAATGGATCCCTGGAGCTTGCACACTTTGTTAGCACCTTTAGGATCGCAAAACCTTCTGGTTGCATCATATACAACTCTTCTTTAATAAATCCATTAAGGAATGCGGTTTTGACATCCATTTGCCAAATTTCATAATCATAAAATGCGGCAATTGCTAACATGATTCAGACAGACTTAAGCATAGCTATGGGTGAGAAGGTCTCATCGTAGTCAACTACTTGAACTTGTCGAAAACCTTTTGGAAGTCGAGCTTTGTAGACAGTAACATTACCGTCAGCGTTAGTCTTCTTCTTGAAGATCTATTTATTCTCAATGGCTTGCTAATTTTCGAGAAAGTCAACCAAAGTCCACACTTTGTTCTCATGCATGGATCCCATCACAAATTTCATGGCCTCAAGCCATTTCGCGGAATCTGGGCTCATCATCGCTTCCTCATAGTTCGTAGGTTCGTCATGGTCTAGTAACATGACTTCTAGAACATGATTACCGTACCACTCTGGTGTGGATCGTACTCTGGTTGACCTACGACGTTCGGTAGTTACTTGATCTGAAGTTTCATGATCATCATCATTAGCTTCCTCACTAATTGGTGCAGGAATCACTGGAACTAATTTCTGTGATGAACTACTTTCCAATTCAGGAGAAGGTACAATTACCTCATCAAGTTCTACTTTCCTCCCACTCACTTCTTTCGAGAGAAACTCCTTCCCTAGAAAGGATCCATTCTTAGCAACAAATATCTTGCCTTCGGATCTGTGATAGAAGGTGTACCCAACCGTTTCCTTTGGGTATCCTATGAAGATGCATTTCTCCGATTTGGGTTCGAGCTTATGAGGTTGAAGTTTTTTCACATAAGCATTGCAACCCCAAATTTAAGGAACGACAGCTTAGGTTTCTTGCTAAACAACAGTTCATATGGTGTCGTCTCAACAGATTTAGATGGTGCCCTATTTAACATGAATGCAGCCATCTCTAAAGCAAAACCCCAAAACGATAGTCGTAAATCGGCAAGAGACATCATAGATCGCACCATATCTAATAAAGTACGGTCACAACGTTCAGACACACCATTACGCTGTGGTGTTCCAGGTGACGTGAGCTGCGAAACTATTCCACATTGTTTCATATGAAGACCAAACTCGTAACTCAAATATTCGCCTCCGCGGTCAGATCGTAGAATTTTTATTTTCTTGTTACGATGATTTTCCACTTCACTCTGAAATTCTTTGAACTTTTCAAATGTTTCAGACTTATGTTTCATTAAGTAGATATACCCATATCTGCTCAAATCATATGTGAAGTTCAGAAAATATCGATACCCGCCGCGAGCCTCAACACTCATCGGACCGCATACATCAGTATGTATTATTTCCAATAACTCAATGGCTCGCTCCATTGTTCTGGAGAACAGAGTCTTAGTCATCTTGCCCATGAGGCATGGTTCGCAAGCATCAAGTGATTCATAATCAAGTGATTCCAAAAGCCCATCAGCATGGAGTTTCTTCATGCACTTTACACCAATATGACCTAAAAGGAAGTGCCACAAATAATTTGCACTATCATTATTAACTTTGCATCTTTTGGCTTCAATACTATGAATATGTGTATCACTACGATCGAGATTTAACAAAAATAGACCACTCATCAAGGATGCATGACCATAAAAGATATTACTCATATAAATAGAACAACCATTATTCTCTGATTTAAATGAATAACCCTCTCGCATCAAACTAGATCCAGATATAATGTTCATGCTCAACGCTGGCACCAAATAACAATTATTCAGGTCTAAAACTAATCCCAAAGGTAGATGTAGAGGTAGCGTGCCGACAGCGATCACATCGACCTTGGAACCATTTTCTCCGCGCATTGTCACCTCGTCCTTAGACAATCTTCGTTTAATCAGTAGCCCCTGTTTCGAGTTGCAAATATGCACTACTAGGGAAAAGCCTAGCAGCAGCGCGGGTTTTGGGCCTATTAGTAGCGCCGGTCCCTATTATTAGCGCGGGGACCGGCGCTACTAATAAGGCGCTACAGCTAACGTATAGCAGTAGCGCCTGTTGTCCCACGCTACTGCTATACATGAATAGCTGTAGCGCTCTTTAGAAAAGGGCGCTGCTGATATTATCTGCAGCGCTGTTTACTGGGAAGCACTACTGGTAAGGCGGCGCTACTGCTAAATTTCCCCCCCTCGCTACTACTAGTTTTATTAGTTTTTTTCCTTGCATATTTGTTTTGTATTTGAATAGGCTTTATACAATAATCTTTAGCATATCATACACATACAAATGTAATCATAGCATATACATACAATTAGTCTCATCAAATCATGTCATCATCATAATCATCATCCAACACAAAGTGGTCTCTCGTCATCATCTCGAAAATAGCGATACAAGTCTCGATTACTTGCAAATACATCGTCATCCATCTAAACAATGATATACGCGAGAAGAGCTATCACTTTGAGTACATGAGTTCGTATCCCTCTCTCGCATTAGCGTGAACCTAAACTAACTACTGCATGTCGCTCGGAAACCGGAAACCGGTACACCTGGGCCTGACACTCCGGCCACTTGTCGTATATATACTCCTGGCGTAGCACTTCTTCACCATCTATGATCTATGCACCTGCATCGTCACATGAGTCGATGATATGCAACATATATAGTTGAGCAACAGAAAGAGATAGACTTGGCAAAAATAGAAACAACATATCATAAGCATAAATAACAAAGTTCATCGTACCCCAAAATGCCCTAACTAGAGTGATTTTCGCTAGTCGAGGAGGAGGACGGTTTAATTACATCACAAATAAAGTTTCACCGTGCATAACTCAAAGTTTTTTCATACAGAAAGTATGGACTAAACAGACACATTGTCATATATCGACAATCACTCCAACATGTCATTCCATCCATCCAAGTCAGGGAGATAGTCCTTGAGCTTAGTGAAAGGCTTCATGTCGAGACACTGAGAGGCTATCCATGTTCGGACGTCTTCCCGCGACATTTGTCCTTCTCCGTAGAACATCCCTGTTTTTTCGATGACCTCCTTCATGATGATTTGGGCAAGTTCACGCTGGATGTTATAGAACTCAGCTCGAAGTCGATGATCCTCGATATCTCCTATGTCCTTTTCCCATTGCAGAATATGGGCATCGCCGGATCTAGATGACATGCGAAGGTTCTGGTGGTCCCGTCTGTACTCCAGCATGTGGTGTAGGACATAGAATCCATCATTAAGAGAATCGTTCGGTTGCTGGATGCAGCAGAAGTCGGTCTTATGGCCGAAGGCGGCCCTGCCGCCCCTTGTCTTCTTGTCCCTGACCTCTCCACCCCTTGCTTGGTAGTAAAACATAGCACTGTCAAGAACATCCTTGATGTGGGTGTAATCCTTTTTGTGAATGTTCTTCAACGAGTCCAAGTAAAGAGCGTGGGAGAATCGGGGGTAGAGGATGATGAGGACGGCGCGCCCGCCGCTGCGCAAAATAAGTACACCTCAAATTAATTAGCCTCCACCATGCAAATGAATGATTGAAATCAAAGGAAGGATAGCAGCGCGAATGACTTACACGGGATGATAAGGCATGAGAATCGCCTCCTTGTCCTTATTGGCGAGCATGAAATTGATGATGTAATCCCTCACGTATTGACGGTGCTTTGCGCAGACTCCCAAGAAGCCCTCGTGCATGTAGTACGGGCCAGCGACACAGATATGAGATATCTGCTCAACCCCGATGATGTAGTTCATGTGCAAGGCATAAAGGCAGACAAACGTAAAATCTAGCTTCTTCACGTGAAACATGTCGAATATGTAATCAAATCGGAGGAAGAACTTATCCGTGGGGAAGCTGTCGATGGACGACATTTGCCGCGGAACGTTAACCACATAGTGTGGGTATCCTGGATCTTTCGAGGCGATGAGGCCTTTCTCTACCCGCAGAACATCATCATGAAGTCTCCTTAGATCAATGAATCTGCCCCGTAGCGCTATTGCAGGTAGGATTGGTTGACCGGTGATATGCCATTTATCCTCATCGGGGATATCTATACGACCATTTATCCTCATTGGCTGGATCATAGAATCAGCTTTTTTGCCTTTCCTCGCTCTCTTCCTAGACTTCTTTACTACTGGAAGGTCGTCCATAATACGTTGAGACGGCAATTCAGGCATCGACTCATGACGCTCAAACCCTGAGGAGGCGCCAGTATAGACATACTGTTCAGCGCCATCGTCGTCCTCATCCTCATCCATGGCAACGTTATCAGTGACTAATGGAGCCTCCTCCTTACCCCGTCCGCTATCACCCAACCCGACACCCGACGCTAATTGGGTAGGTGGGGTGTTGATGTTCATACCTTGCTGAGGCTGCGTGCTCGTGGGTGTGCTCCCGGTCGCCTCCAGACGAAGCAGACTCTTTGGCCACAATAGGACCCACCCATTGCAGCAATCACCAAGCCGCCGTGGTGTCTCGTCGTCATCCCCCGCTAGTATTGGAGGAGGCAAATTCTCGTGGCCCAGTTTGACACTGGCCACGGAAACCTTGAAGACGTTCGGGGGGATCGGTCGGCTGTGGAACAATGGTTCCTTCGGCTTCATTATCGTCGCCTTCCCCACGTCCACCTTCTGGTCGCCGATGGTGTACAATATGGTGCATGGGGTTTCGTCGGCCTGCAAAGAAAAGTCTGCGACGTGAGACATCCGAAAGGCAACGAAAACGGGAGATTATACATTTATATTGAAGGGGGCCAGTGTGACAGATATCGTGAGGGCGTCGAGCTCAGCCAAAGACGAAGCACCACCGAGCACGTTTGATGCGGGAGCCGGTGCGGGAGCAGGTGCTGGTGCAACGCTAGTCGAGCTGCTCCCCAAGAAGTCAGCAAGGGGAAAGTCCTCTACATTTTTTTTCTGGATGTTGCCTTGTCCAACTGAAAACGCCCGTCACCAAGGAAGTAGACAAATCTGCAACCACCTGTTTTGCGGCAGCTACCGCTGTTGCGACTGTTTGAGATGATTTCTTCTCAACCGCAATCTCAACCTTCTTGTCGATGTTTTCTTCAGTTAACCTCCGTCTTTCCTTTCTCTCCTCCTTGGTCTCACGGTAGTACTTCTTCCACGTGGTGCCGTCTCTTACATCGTGCACGCGTCCATACGACGGGCGAGTATCCACCGATTGCCGTTTCAATATGTTCAACGCCCGGTTGAATAGAGTGTCCCACTTGGGCCCCGCCAATGCCTCAAACGGCGAGTCGCTTTCGGCCGCAATCCGGTGCTGCTCTCTCTACAAAAGGCACAAGGATCATTTACAAATATGACTAACGTGTGCAGTCGAATTGATCAGAAACTAAAATTACCAGCAGTCTCATGAACTCCGTAATGACCGGTTTTGTCTCGTAAACCTTCTTCACTGGGTCCCAACGGTGCCGGGCCCTGAGGACGTCACGCTCCTACGAGACGATGAAATCCGCCAAGGGGTCTGGGATGCCCAGACTCGCGGCTTCCGCGTCCTCCTTGGCCCATTTGGACCTCTTTCCGCCGTAACCACGGCTTTCGAGGTGGTGGCTCCCAATGCTCCTCTCTTGAAGCCCCTTCATGTACTTAGACTTTTTTGGCAGCTTCGGCCTTGCAAGCCTCCTTGAATATTTGAAACTGCTCTTCCGTGATTGTTGGATTATCCTTTACAATCTCGGAGTAGGGTTCCTTCTTGTCGATGATCTTTGCTTTCACTCGATTTTTCTAGGCGGCCAACGCGTCGCTAAACTTGGTCATGGCGTGTTTGTTTATCTTCTTCATTGCCGGGTCCTCATCTGGATCTTTATAATACTTCTCATTCCGGCCCGGGAACAAGAATATCTGGTGAAACTTCTTTAGGAGGGAGCTCCTCATATTTTCTATCTTCTGTAGTTTCTCATCGTTGATGGTGGCGGTTGTCCATACGATGCAGCCTATCTGATTGCCATAGCATCGACGCGCTTCCTCGGGCGCCTTTGGCTCAAAATTGCCGTCGTCCACCTCCGTGACCACCAGTCTAGTAGTCCTGAGTTTGTTAGGAGGCCGTTGCCTCTTTGCTTTCGGTTCTACACCGGCTCCGCTCCTCGAGGCAGCGCCGGTCTCGATGCCGGTCTGAGTCTCAGCGCCAGTCTGAGTCTCAGCGTCGGTCTCGATGTCGGTCTGAGTGTCAGTGCCGGTCTCAGTCTCAGTCTCGATGCCGGTCTGAGTCTCAGCGCTGGTCTTGATGTCGGCAAGGCTGAAAAATTCGTCTGCCGCCCGGTAGATGTCGTCGCAATCACTAGAACCCTGTCCTTCATCGTTGCTAGCCATGTTTCCTATGATTAAATCTAGTCAATTAATTCTAGACCTAATAAAATGAATAATGACATAAAAAGGCCTATTGTTTTGCAGGAAGGTTGACTCCTTCCTGGTGCGGCAAATCCCGGGCACTCGATATGTCCTAGTTTGTAGCACAAGTCATGCCGAAATTCACAGAAATTTTTGGCATGACCTTTGCTAAAAAGTGGACAAATCAAGAACCTGAATTTTGCCGGAACAGAAATGAATCAACATTCTGGCAAAACATAGGCCACTCGGCTTCATTCCCTGGAAACAACAAAAGGCCACTTGGGCACAATCGAACCACTTCAATGTCGATTATGATCAATGAGCAAACACAATTGAGGATTTTTCATATATCATGACCACTTCAAATTTGCATCTAGACTTGCAACACTAATAGAAATTTATAATTTTATATTGATTTTTTCTCTAAACTAAATCCTACCACCCTAGTTAACATCTAGTTAAACCTTACTTTCCTAACATTTGTAATTAAACACTACAACCCTAACCCTACTACCCTAGTTAAGCATATACAATTTTTTCCTACGACGAGGGAGGCAGGGGCATCTTTGTCAAATTAACCTAACTAATTAACCTAACTAAATTCTTTTCCTAACTAAATTAACCTAACTAATTTAGAGATAGAGAGAGAGGAGGGGTGAGGGCTTACAGAGGATGGCTCCGTTGGTGGCGCGGGAGGCAGTGGTGGTGAGGGAGGCGGGGGCGTCTCCGTTGATGGCGAGGGAGGCAGTTGTGGCGAGGGTGGATCCGGTGGCATCGACCGCGGCTCCGGTAGCGTCGACTGCGGCTCTGGTGGCGTTGATGAGGCCGCGCGGCTCCGGTGGCGTTGGGGGCGGCTCCGGTGGTGTCGATGGCGCGCGGCTCTGGTGGCTCCGGGGGAGTCGACGTCGGCAGGAGACGGCGGCGAAGTGGGACGACGATGAATCGAGCAGACGGCAGCGGGGTGGGTCGAGGGATTTGGGGGAGAAGTGGTGGCCGGGGGGAAACGGTTTTTTGGTTAAGTCAAACTTAGCGGTAGCGCTTTTCGCGAAACGCGCTATAGCTAAGTTAGCTATAGCGAGTTTCACAAAACGCGCTACTGCTATAACTATGTAATTTCCTTATCTTTCTTATTTCCTTTTCTATTTCTACAGTGGGGGTCTAGGAAACGCGTTGCAGCTACGTTAGCTATAGCGCCTCTTATGAACAAACGCTACTGCTACGTCTTTCTCCTTTTTTCCGCTTTCTCATTTATTTTGCTCTACATTTTATTTTTTCCTTTCTCCTTTTTCTATTTCTTTCTTTTTCATTTACTTTTCCATTTGTTTTTTATTTTATTTTATTTCCATTAGCAGTAACGCTCTCCGCGCGAAAAGCGCTACTACTTATGTGCTAGCGGTAGCGCACTTTCCTCAAGAC
Organism: Triticum aestivum; assembly: GCF_018294505.1. Taxonomy (NCBI): domain Eukaryota; kingdom Viridiplantae; phylum Streptophyta; class Magnoliopsida; order Poales; family Poaceae; genus Triticum; species Triticum aestivum. Next base: position 544,759,219 of record NC_057809.1, on the reverse strand, counting down.
CGCTACTGTTATGCGTAGCCTATCGGTTTAGCAAAGGGGATATTAGTGGTAGCGCTTTTTCATGCGCACGCGCTACTGCTACTATTGTATCTGTAGCGCGGTTTACAGACATGCGCTACTGCTATTTAGCACTAGTGCCCTTTTTTGACGCGCGCTACTGCTAAATTTCTGTGTATAAGGTTTTCCCTAGTAGTGATGAGCAACAAACCAGACCTCAAACGGTCCAATCTCTGTGCTCCGGTGTCATCCCTGGATCAGTAATGCTGACACCACACAGTACTTGAAGGATTTATAACAGAGTAGCAATCACACACTTATTACATCAAATGTCTCCAAAAGAGAACTATTACAATAAATATGGCTTAAGGCCATCTAATAACGATAACAGCGGAAGGCTTGGAAGATAGGTGAGTCCATCAACTCCAACGGCATCACTGAGTATAGAACCATGACCTAAAACTCCTTAATCGTCATCTGAAAAGTCTGCAACATTAACGTTGCAACCCGAAATGGGTCAGCACATGGAATATGCTGGCAATGTAACACATAGAGAGTAATGGAAAGAAACAACTATTCTACATGCATATTTGGCTGGTGGAAAGCTCTATGGTTACAGTTTTGCGAAAAGCTAATTTTTCCCTACTGCAAAGGAATAAATTTATTTAACTATCATGGTCGTTGTTAAACATTGAGAATGGTTGACAGCATCCTCAATCCCAATTAAGCATCATCATTAAACAAACCCATCAAAATTAAATTTTATAGTAACATGTTGAGATTCACATGATAATCCAGGTACTAGATACTCAAGATGTCCATAACCGGGGACACGGCTAACCATGATTAGTTTATACACTCTGCAGAGGTTTGCGCACTTTTCCCCACAAGACTCGATCTCCTCCGTTGGATTTCTCGCACTACATGGTGTTTGAGAAACGGATGACCGAGACATAGTCTTTCAGAAGCGCTAGCACCTTACGATGGGTAGACCGTACCACCTACATCCCCTACATCTGCTAGTCTACCACTGTAAGAGTTCGCACGACTTAGTCAACTATGCTAGAGCCCATAATAGCTTGTGGCTACACACGGAAGTTTCTAGCATGAATAATCTCATGATCCCTTTGAGCCTGGGTGGCGGTCCAAAAGAAAACAGGCAATCCTGGAATACCCAGGTACCTCAATCCACCCAGATGTGTGTTTAAGTTGCCACCTTAAATAAATCATTAATTAACAATCTCACATCTGTCATGGATACACTCACCCAATCCACGTCTACTAGCATAGCATGGCATAATAAGCAAACATAGAAGTAACTCCCAAAGGTTTGATAATAAACAGGTAATAGGTACTACCTCAACTACTTCCCAAACCCACAATTTAATTAGATCCTAATCATGCAATGTGTAAGGATTGATCTAATGCAATAAAACCTGGTAGTAGGAGGTATGATCAAAGTGTTACTTGCCTTGCTGATGATCCGGGAAACCTAGCGATTCGAAGTAACAAGTGGCGCACTCCGGGTACTCTATCGCAAACAAACAAGCACACAATAAGTACTCAACTGATGCACAGGTAAAACTCAAATAAGAGATCTAACCAGAAGGTTCAACTTAAGAACTCCGGTTGGCAAAAAGAATCAAATCGAACGAAGCAACGAAAGACAAACGGCAAAAGAAACATGCTTCGTTTACTATTCTGGATCTAAGGCAATTTTTTTACAGAAGCAAAAACTTGTTTAAGTTGGTTAAACGGAAAGAGGGTTTCGAGACGAAACTCCAGGCGCTTGAATCGCCTGATTCCGATAAACGAGCGAAAAGTTATACTAAAACGAAAATCGGATCAGAATCGCGATCAGAAATAATCGCAGAAAACCCGAGAGAAAGAAAAACGACGAACAGATTAACGAACGAACGTTCGTTATATGGATCTAAACGACGAACACGTTCGTTAAAACGAGCGAACAAGCGAACACTCGCTAAATAAACTAAACCGTAAAAAAACCAATCTAATAAAAAATGGATCTAAAATAACCGCGGTTTTTTTTAAAAAAAACGGGCGGTTTTCTGAGGAAAACCGCCTGCGACGGCGGCTACCTCGGGCGGCGGGATGGCGGGGTCGGTGGCGAGACGGCACGGCGGTGGGGCGGCGGCGAGGCAGCGCGGCAGCAGCGGCGAGGCGGCGGCGCGGCGGCGGTGGCGCGGGCGGCGGCATGCAGATCAAGGCGGCGACGGCTGCTAAGGTTTGGGGCGCGCGGGCGGGCTGCGGGGCTGAGGCGCTGGTGGGCTTCGGCGGCTCGGGCGAGCGGCTTATAAAGGCCCCCCGAGTGGAGTCCCGCTCGGGTACGGCCCGGAGTCGGTTCGGATTTTTTTAAATTAGTTCCGCGCAGAAAAACTAACGAAAGAAATACTGAACGGACTCCAAAAATCCCGAAATAAATTTTCCCCGACTTCTAAAATCAAGCCGGACAAAGTGAACATTTATTTGGGACCTAAATGCAATTTTGAAAAACACACATTTTTCCTAAATTCAAATAAAATAGCAAATAAAACCCCAAAAAAATCTTATTTGATTTTTTATTAAATCATCAATATTTCTTTATCTTGGGAAAGTCATTTTATTCCGTCTCTCATATTTTGATAATAGGAATAATTGAAGATAAAATAAATAAAATCAAATGATCCCTATTTCAAAATTTGAGAAAACTCAAATATGAAAATAACGAAATCCCCAACTCTCTCCAAGGGTCCTTGAGTTGCGAAAAATTTCTAGGATCAACCAAAATGCAATATATATGATATGCAATGATGATCTAGTGTATAACATTCCAAATTGAAAATTTGGGATGTTACAAAACCAGTATCAAATACCCAGGCGCTACTACGAGCATTAGTAAGGTACACATCAATAACATGTATATCAAATATACCTTTCACTTTGCGATCCTTCTTATCTGCCAAATACTTGGGGCAGTTCCGCTTCCAGTGACCAGTCCCTTTGCAGTAGAAGCACTCAGTTTCAGGCTTCGGTCCAGACTTTGGCTTCTTCCCGGGAGCATTAACTTTCTTGCTGTTCTTCTTGAAGTTCCCCTTCTTACCTTTGCCCCTTTTCTTGAAACTAGTGGTTTTCTTCACCATCAACATTTGATGCTCCTTCTTGATTTCTACCTCTGTAGCCTTAAGCATCGCGAAGAGCACTAGAATTGTCTTTTCCATCCCTTGCATATTACAGTTCATCACGAAGCCTTTATAGCTTGGTGGCAGTGATTGAAGAACTCTGTCAATGACACTATCATCTGGAAGATTAACTCCCAGCTGAGTCGAGTGATTATGATACCTAGACATTTTGAGTATATGTTCACTGACAGAACTGTTCTCCTCCATTTTGCAGCTATAGAACTTGTTGGAGACTTCATATCTCTCAACTCGGGCATTTGCTTGAAATATTAACTTCAACTCCTGGAATATCTCATATGCTCCATGATGTTCAAAACGTCTTTGAAGTCCTGATTCTAAGCCGTAAAGCATGGCACACTGAACTATCGAGTCATCATACTTAGCTTGCCAGACGTTCATAACGTCTGGTGTTGCTCCTGTAGCAGGCCTTGCACCCAGCGGTGCTTCAAGGACGTAATTCTTGTGTGCAGCAATGAGGACAATCCTCAAGTTACGGACCCGGTCCGTGTAGTTGCTACCATCATCTTTCAACTTAGCTTTCTCTAGGAACGCATTAAAATTCAAGGGAACAGTAGCACGGGTCATTGATCTACAATAGCATAGATATGCAAAAACTACCAGGACTAAGTTCATGATAAATTTAAGTTCAATTAATCATATTACTAAAGAACTCCCACTTAGATAGACATCCCTCTAGTCATCTAAATGATCACGTGATCCATATCAACTAAACCGTGTCCGATCATCATGTGAGATGTAGTAGTTTTCAATGGTGAACATCTCTATGTTGATCATATCTACTATATGATTCACGTTCGACCTTTCGGTCTCAGTGTTCCGAGGCCATGTCTGTACATGCTAGGCTTGTCAAGTTTAACCCGAGTATTCTGCATGTGCAAAACTGTCTTACATCTATTGTATGTGAACGTAGAGCATATCACACCCGATCATCACGTGGTGTCTCGGCACGACGTACTGTCGCAACGGTGCATACTCAGGGAGAACACCTATACCTTGAAATTTAGTGAGGGATCATCTTATAATGCTACCGACGTACTATGCAAAATAAGATGCATAAAATATAAACATCACATGCAATCAAAATATGTGACATGATATGGCCATCATCATCTTGTGCCTTTGATCTCCATCTCCAAAGCACCGTCATGATCTCCATCGTCACCAGCTTGACACCTTGATCTCCATCGTAGCGTCGTTGTCATCTCGCCAACTATTGCTTCTACAACTATCGCTACCGCATAGTGATAAAGTAAAGCAATTACATGGCTATTGCATTTCATACAATAAAGCGACAACCATAAGGCTCCTGCCAGTTTCCGATAACGGTTACAAAACATGATCATCTCATACAACAATTTCTATATCATCATGTATTGACCATATCTCATCACAACATGCCCTGCAAAAACATGTTAGACGTCCTCTACTTTGTTGTTGCAAGTTTTACGTGGCTGCTACGGGCCTCTAGCAAGAACGGTTCTTACCTACGCATCAAAACCACAACGATTTTTTGTCAAGTGTGATGTTTTAACCTTCAACAAGGACCGGGCATAGTCAAACTCGATTCAACTAAAGTTGGAGAAACAGACACCCACCAGCCATCTGTGTGCAAAGCACGTCAGTAGAACCAGTCTACGACTATCGCTACCGCTTAGTGATAAAGTAAAGCAATTACATGGCAATTGCATTTCATACAATAAAGCGACAACCATAAGGCTCCTGCCAGTTGCCGATAACTTTTACAAAACATGATCATATCATACAATAACTTATATCACATCATGTCTTGACCATATCACATCACAACAAGCCCTGCATAAACAAGTTAAATATCCTCTACTTTGTTTTGCAAGTTTTACGTGGCTGCTACGGGCTTCTAGCAAGAACTGTTCTTACCTACGCATCAAAACCACAATGATTTTTCGTCAGGTGTGCTATTTTAACCTTCAACAAGGACCAGCCGTAGTCAAACTCGATTTAACTAAATTTGGAGAAACAAACACCCGACAGCCACCTTTATGCAAAACAAGTTACATGTCTGTCGGTGGAACTGGTCTCATGAACGTGGTCATGTAAGGTTGGTCTGGGCTGCTTCATCCAACAATATCGCCGAATCAAAGTAAGACATTGGTGGTAAGCAGTATGGCTATTATCTCCCACAACTCTTTGTGTTCTACTCGTGCATATCATCTATGCATAGACCTGGCTCGGATGCCACTGTTGGGGAACCTAGCATGCAATTTCAAAAATATTCCTACGATCACGCAAGATGTATCTTGGAGATGCATAGCAACGAGAGGGGGAGAGTGTGTCCACGTACCCTCGTAGACCGAAAGCGCAAGCGTTAGGTTAACACGGTTGATGTAGCCGAACGTCTTCACGATCCAACCGATCAAGTACCGAACGTACGGCACCTTCGAGTTTAGCACACGTTCAGCTTGATGATGTCCCTTGAACTCTTGATCCAGTAGAGGATCGAGGGAGAGTTCCGTCAGCATGACGGCGTGGTGATGTGATCCGCGCAGGGCTTCGCCTAAGCACTACGACGCTATGACCGAAGGAGTAAACTATGGAGGGGGGCACCGCACACGTCTAAGAGAAAAATTGATGTGCTATGGGGTGCCCCCTACCCCCGTATATAAAGGAGGGGAGGAGGAGGCGGCCGTCCAGGAGGGGCGCACCATGGGGGGACTCCTACTAGGACTCCACTCCTAGTAGGATATGCCCCCCTTTTTCCTTTCTTACCGGAGGGGAAAAGGAAGGAGAGGGATATGGAGAGAGAAAGGGGGGCGCCGCCCCCTCCCCTAGTCCAATTAGGACTCCATGGGGGGGGGAATCCACCCCTTGCAACCTCCCCCTCTCTCCAATAAGGCCCATGTAGGCCCAATAATTCTCCCGGGGGGTTCTGGTAACCCCTCGGTATTCCGGTAAAATACCCGAACCACTCGAAACCATTCCGATGTCCGAATTCTACCTTCCAATATATGAATCTTTACCTCTCGACCATTTTGAGACTCCTTGTCATGTCCGTGATCTCATCCGGGACTCCGAACAAACTTTGGTCACCAAAACACTTAACTCATAATACAAATCGTCATCAAACATTAAGCGCGCGGACCCTACGGGTTCGAGAACTATGTAGACTTGACCGAGACACATCTCTGGTCAATAACCAATAGCGGAACCTGGATTCTCATATTGGTTCCTACATATTCTACAAAGGTCTTTATCGGTCAAACCGCAATAACAACATACGTTATTCCCTTTGTCATCGGTATGTTACTTGCCCGGGATTCGATCGTCGGTATCATCATACCTAGTTCAATCTCGTTATCGACAAGTCTCTTTACTCATTCCGTAATGCATCATCCCGCAACTAACTCATTAGTCACATTGCTTGCAAGGCTTATAGTGATGTGCATTATCGAGAGGGCCCGGAGATACCTCTCCGATACTCGGAGTGACAAATCCTAATATTGATCTATGCCAACCCAACAAACACCTTCAGAGACACCTATAGAGCATCTTTATAATCACCCAGCTATGTTATGCCGTTTGATAGCACACAAGGTGTTCCTCCGGTATTCGGGAGTTGCATAATCTCATAGTCATAGGAATATGTATAAGTCATGAAGAAAGCAATAGCAATAAAACTTAACGATCATTATGCTAAGCTAACGGATGGGTCTTGTCCATCACATAATTCTCTAATGATGTGATCCCGTTCATCAAATGACAACACATGTCTATGGTCAGGAAACTTAACCATCTTTGATTAACGAGCTAGTCAAGTAGAGGCATACTAGGGACACTCTGTTTTATCTATGTATTCACACTTGTACTAAGTTTCCTAGCATGAATAATAAACATTTATCATGATATAAGGAAATATAAATAACAACTTTATTATTGCCTCTAGGGAATATTTCCTTCATATTTTTGTTGAAGAACTCACCGATACAACCGTTAATGATGAAGCTAAAGATTCTGGTTCTGTCATCGCACTTCTCGTTATGGGAGCGGGTGAAGATCAAGTGCATGATGAGAAAATTCCTACTACATCCACTGTTATGCATGAAGATCACTACTCTGATGATAACATACACACTTTGGGTCTGGTAACTTTCCACCTTTAAGGTGATAACATATGTATTGTCCTTTCATATTCTGCGGCCCCAAGTGTTGATGAAGTCGCTAATGAAGTTTCCCAAGTGTCCGTGCCACCTGTTGTGGGAGCGGATCAATCACTTGACTGCCAAATTCCTGCTATAGCTACTGGTGTTGATATAGATCAAATAGCCTCAGGTAACTCTCCATTGTCCTGACGGTAACATACATTCGATGGGCCTAGTATTTTGTCTCTATTATGGTGATAACACAGAATTGTTGTGCATTGCTCTGATGTAGCCCCAAGTGTTGTGGAAACTGTTGCCGAGGTGGTCAATACTGATGCCAAAGTTGAAGTTGTCCAAGATCAAGTTGTAGCCGAAGCCCAGAATGTTCAAGTCCATGCTCAAGGTCAATTTCTCCAAGTTCAAGTCCCTGCGGTGGCACGAGTTGATGTTCAAGCTGAAGCTAATCTTGTCACCGCCGCGGAGCTTACCCCTAAAGCTGGAGAAGATGCCACTTTATATAGAGCTTAACCACCAAGATGCTCTCTCTGCCTCAACTCCATGTTTGATGCAACGCCTCAAGAACCACCATTACCTACAACAGCTTCATCGTCTAAGGCAACACCACCAGCGACAGTTGTGGTTTAGAGCACACCTCCAGTGCTCCAAGCAGTAGCACCAATTGCTGGTTCAATTGCAGTCTTAGTAGCTTGCATCTCGTGGCACTGAGAATATCAAGAGCAAGAAAGGAGATAAGGCCATGTTCGTTGAACCGGTTGCTTGAGCTCCGCCTCCCAACTTTCGTATGTGAGGACCTTTTGTGTCTTCGCTTCACAGCAAGAGTGATGGATGGAATCATTATTTGAAGACTTATTAATTGTTTTATGTGCTTTCGTTATTTATGTTAGCCTTTTATTCCCTATGTGTTTGTGTGTATCAATGACTGTAATATGACTTTTATGCTTTTGCGACATGAAAATGAACCATCGTGCTTTTCGGTGACCATGTTTTTTCCATTGCGCTTTTGTACATTGTATGAGACACCTCCTGAGATGTGGTTCTTAAATTTGACCACCTTTTCATCTTCAACTACAATATTTTTAGTATATTGTTTACTGTGATGAAAACATACTACACGCCTGGTAACTTGCATTCCCTTATAATGATAACATACCTTCTTATCCCCGATAACTTTGCTATTGCTCTCTTATGATGCCATGTGGTACTATGGCCCTGGTAACGGGCCAATATATTTTGCATTAGAAATTTTGCATACTATGCCCTTGATGAATACCACTTTTCTTAATATTGTATGGCTGCTAAGTTTTATTTTCCTTTTTCTTAAGTACTAACCAGTGTTATCTTGATAATTGTGTCATTTTGGCTGATAACTTCCACTTCTCTCATCCATAATATCATACCTAATATGGCCTTGATAACACCCCTTCGTTTGTCCTTTCTTGCTGGTAACATTTATAATATGGGTTGATAACTTCCCCATGAAAATCATGGCTCATTACTATTTCTCACAAGTATCTTTTCTTATTTCTTTCCTTTTTTGTATCTTGTATATCCTTTTTCTCATGTTCCAACCTTAACTTTGCTTTTATATAACTATGAAAGATCATCATGTCCGAGTGTATGGTGTTGAACTTGATGATTATGAAGTACTCATGCGGTGGGAACAATATGAACATGAGAATCCAATAGCCAAAGGAAAAGTTGTATTTCAAGGAGGTAATCACATCTTTGTTAATCCTTTGACAATGCCAAAATAGTGACACCCTACCCTTGACACCCGACAACTTCTGCCCCCAGATTTGATAAGTTCCTCATGAAAGGATTGATAACTTCGGTTGGCTCACTTCATTTACTTCTGTTCACCATCACCAATCCCCTTGCTGAAACATTCAACTTGTCAAAGCCTTAACTTTCTTACACTAGAATTACCACCACCCAGTGAACAAACACAATCGAGTGCCATGTATAAATCGTTAATTTAGAAAGTTAGGGTTACCCGCCCGTCACAATATCCGTTGCCGCCATATGCTGCACTCACAACCATTGAAGATGAGGAGGCTGTTTACAATGAAGTTATCAAGCATACAACTGCTTCCAACTCCAAGATTAAGGGGTAACAAACGAACTTTCATAGTTTTTGAACTTTTTCTTGTAAATTTTTTGCCATTCCATTTTGATTTGTTTTCCCCCAGTAACATAGTATGATGGTTATTGACATTGATGGAAGGTGGGTCTCGCTCGGTGAGCTTTCTAACTATGTGATAGAAACTTGGCAAGTTTCAACTGGTATTGCCGAGTTGCATGTCCGTGTCCTTTAGTATTTGGAAATTCCAAATAAGATTATCTTCCCTCGGTTCCTGTCCGTATATCGACTAGTAAGAGGCTTTACCTATAAATTTATAATAAAGAATTTTTTATGGGATGAGCATTACATTCTGAGTCACCAAAATAATGTACTTTCTGTTTGATGGCATTTTCATATCTTGAGACCCCTTGTCTACATTTTTTGCTAAGTTACTGTTGTTATAACTCGCGTCCCCCGCCCCCCCAAAATTTCATGATAACTAGAATCCCAAGTATGGTAACTTTACTATTTTTTTACTGCTCTCATAACTTTTTTGTGCTCTTTGCATGGTAACTTCAGCATCCAAAGTCTGGTATCTTTGTCTTTGCCATCATTATAACTTTATGTTTTTCATGGTAACTTCATCATCCAAAGTTTTGTATCTTTGTTTTTGCTTCTATGATACCTTTATGTTTTCAATGGTAACTTTAGCATTTGAAGTCCGGTATCTTTGTCTTTGTTGCCATGATAACTGCTGTGGAATTATCACGACAGATGTCCTAGCAAAAGGACTTAGTCGTGGAGCCATCGCAACAGAGTTAGCTTAAAGGGGTTAAACGAGACAAATGACACAAGGAGTTTATACTGGTTTGGCCCCTTGCGGCGAAGGTAAAGGCCTAATCCAGTTTGAGGTGGTATTTCTTATGTTTCGATTACCAGGGAGCGAATACGCTTAACCTAGCTTTCGATCTGTTGTTTCTTGCCCTAAGTCGCCGCCTGGTCGTCCCTTTATATACATAGGTCGATGCCCAGCGGCTTACAGAGTCCTGGCCAGCTCATAAACAAGGTGTCCGACTCGGTGACTTAACCATACATGCCTTATAATACAAGTTACACATATATGACGGTTTACACTTGTTTGGGCCTTAAGTCGCCTTCGGGCTTCAGGCCCTCGATGAGTCTGCGTAGTGGACTACTGTCTTAAGCATCTTCATAGGCTTTACCTTGATGAACCCCCAGGGGCTTAACCCGCCCCCTCCTGGGCGGGTTAACCCAATATTTATGTCCCCAATATTAGGCCCCAGGTTGATTTGAACTCGTTCATATCAATCTTCAACACTTAGAAAAAAAATTCTTTCCTTATTTCTCTTGCAAAACCTTGTAACCCGCCGTGACGTCATCTTCTAGGATCATGGTAACAGTCATGACATCACCTGCCATTAATATTGCACAAAGCTCAAATTTTAAGAAATCTTCTTTTTAATGAATCTCCGAAAATCGTGGCATCTGCACCGTCGTATCCATTTTTTGGTCTCCTCGATTCCCGCGCATGTCACTTATCCCTTTGCCTTATAAATAGGGCCGGGGTCCCTTTCACTTCCCCCTTGCCTCTTCATCTCTGTCTTCCACCTCGCGACGTCCTAGCACTCGAGCTCTGCCGCCGCCGTCGACCTTCGCCTCTGCTCCAACATCGGTCGCTGCATCAACCTGTTTGGACCAGATTTTGTCCGCGCACCTCCGCTGTCCAACAGCCCTGGTTAGTTCCCCTTCTTCTTCTCATAGATCCGTTAGGGTTTCGACGGGTTCATCAGAGTTCATCCTCGCTTTCCACTACAGTTTGCGATTTTGATTTGAACCTGGTACTCCTCCTATGCCGTGGTAGTTGTAGAATCCTTTTTTACTATTTAAAACACCTCCTTTGCATGAGAAAACCGATCTGAACCCATGAACTGCTCGAGCACTGATATTTAGGTTTAAATATTTTTCCATTAACTGAAGTGCCGTAGATCTGAAATCATAGCATCAATCTGTGAAACCTGTTTTTCTCAACACTTCGCGATTTTTTTCATCCACAAATCTGTTCTTTCAATATCTGTATGGGTGGCTTAACTTAGTCATAGTAACTCGCCAGGTATCATTAGTCCCCTCTTAAGCCGCCAATGGTTCCTTGTAACTTTGTAATACCAATCTTCGGCTTAACTCCTATGCATGCTTCATTATTGCTTTTCCTTTTAACCATAAGCCGGCTTAACTATGTAATCTTGAACTGGCATAACCTTTCTTTCAGAGCATTGAGAAAAAATGGCTAAGACATACACGTCTTGCAATTGGGTCAAATCTCGGGTTGCCGAAGAAGAATTGAACATTTTTTCGCCACTGGCGCCTTAGCCAAGAAAGAGATCATCCATTGGAGAGCTCCAGGTGAAGAAGTTCCTCCTCAACCCAAAGATGGAGAAGTAATTGTTTTTGCTGATTACTTGGGCCGAGGGTTCAGGCCCCCCGGCTCAAAGTTGTTCTGTGATGTGCTTCATTTCTTGCAACTGCACCCTCAAGACATCGGGCCCAACTCCGTGTCTAACATCTGCAACCTCCAAGTATTATGTGAAGCTTACCTTCAAGAGGAGCCCACAGTTGACTTATTCAGGGAATTCCATTACTTAAACCGCCAAACAGAGTTTGTCGACGGGCCATGCCAAGAACTTGGTGGAGTCTCAATTCAAAAAAGGAAAGAAGTTAGCTTTCCCCATGCCAAGCTCCCAAGTCACCCCAAAGACTGGAACCAAACTTGGTTCTATTGTCAAGACACATCTCCAGCCGGTGAAAATCCTCTGCCGGGTTACCGTGAACACCGACTTAGCAACACTCACCCACCCCCAACGGCTCAATGGAAGGGAACGGGCCAAATACCCACCAGCCTTTTCAAAGATTAGAGCCATTGTAGCCAATGGCTTAACTGGCGTCGACTTTTTCTGGTGCTGGTTAGCTTGGAGTATCTTGCCATTAAGCCGCCGCCCCAGCTTAATGTGCGAATACACTGGTGACGTAAAAGATCCTCAGCGCCATTGTAACATTCAACTGTCTGATGCGGAGATCACTGAAACCACCAAAGAACTGCTGAATGAACCTGTGAAGGAGTGCAGCAAAACCGGACTTAGTCCTTTCTGCACTTTCAACAAGCCGCCAGCTGTAAGAATTGCACCTCTTCTGCTTAACCAATATTTTGATGCCTACTTATAATATTTTCAATCTTAACAGGATGATGATCCATTTTGGAAGAGGAAAACACAGGATAAGCCATCCAAACCGACTCGCACCAAAACCATGGCGACCAAAAAATCTACCAAGAAGACCATCGTGCCCGCCGATTTAAGCATTGATACTAACAATGATGATGAGTCAGAGGTAGAACTCGACTCTCTTGGATCCTTTTTATACATCTCATTGAAAATGATTGTTACCAGGACGATGCAGAGGCCAGCCGTGCAGGTGACGCAGAGGTAATTATTCTTCCTTCCGGCTCAGAACCTCTGCCAACACCAAAATCCCGACAAGCAAGCCGGAAAGTAAGCTTTTCTCACCCTCTAGCTCACTTGGATCCCAACTTTCTTTTGAAGAAATAGCAACACGATGCTCGCTGAGTTACCCGGCATAGTGGTGGACAAATCACCTCCTCCGGCTTACCAAATACGTCGGTTCACAAACGCCGCCTAGAGGTCTTTCCTGCTTCCGTTGTACTTTATCCCAAGGTGGGTTTTTTCTGACAACCTCTTAACCCGTATGATTCAAACTATCAGGGGACTCCTCATTCCTCCTCTGGCGAGTCAACAGGAACTCAGATCCCAGCTTTCAAGACTATACCTGGGTAAGAATACATTTTAACCATTCATACTTAATGCATGATCATTGCACTGACCTTTTTACACTTCTTACTTTCAGGGGCCAAGCCAAACCTAGCAAGAAAGCTAAACTAAACAAGCCGGTCGACGATTCTAACCCATCTAAACCGGAAAACAATAGTCAGAACCTGCTAGCCCAATTGCTGATGCCACCCTTAATGATCCTCCACCACAAGATCATGAAGTTTCTCGAGATGATATGGATATTGAGCCGGCTTTCTCTAAGCCGCCAAGCCCAGTTAAACCTGCTAAGGATAAGACTGACGATATTGTTATCACTGGATTTGGATTTACAGCTCTGGGTCAATCCTCCATCTTATCCAAGCACAACGCAAAATAAGAAATTTCCGTTGAAGATAAAGGCAAATGGAAGGCAGACTTGGAGAGCTATACTCATTTCAGTGCTCAAGACCTCCATTCCGGTTACTTAAATCTCCTATACACCAGCTGTGGCTTTGAAGCCGGCTTAGTGAACCTGATGAAGGAGCGCTATGAGGTAAACACTGCAATTCCTTGCTACATGAATATTCTTCCCCTTAGCCGCCAAGTTTATTGGACATGCTTAGAGTAACATGTGCTGTAAACTTTAATTAACTGCATAGATCAACTCCAGTAACCCCCAAGGGCTGGTTTATACTTTCAATATGAACTGGGACTTTATAATACCATCACTTCTTTTCATCTGTAGCCCCCAAGGGTCGACTTAACAAATATGTTAAGTCGAGACTGTAACATGGCCAAAATCAACATTACATCCGTAGCCCCCAAGGGTCGGCTTAACAAATATGTTAAGTCCAGACTAATCATCTTGCAGGGAATCCATAATCCCATTCATAGCCCTCGTAAGTAGTATCATTACCATTTATTCAGGTTATCAAATGAGTTCGTCTTTAACAAAAGCAATATGCATTATCCCCCAAGTGCCAAGTATAATACTTGTATTGTGCTTGGGACTTCATAATATTTGAAGAAGCAATAAACATTAGCCCCTAAGTGCCAAGTATAATACTTGTATTGTGCTTGGGACTTCAAATAAATTCATTGCTGTTTACTTTTGCAGATTGAGCTTAGCAGTAAGGAAACCCAAGTCGCCGACCTTCAAGAGAACATCAAATCTCAACAAGCAGAAACCTCCAAAGCCAAGGATAAATTGACTAGTGCCTTAGCAGCGATGGAGAAATTGAAGGAAAACTTCAAGGCTGAACAAGTGGGTTGGGTGATGTCTACTACACAACCTTCTTCTTGTAGACATTGTTGGGCCTCCAAGTGCAGAGGTTTGTAGGACAGTAGCAAATTTCCCTCAAGTGGATGACCTAAGGTTTACCAATCCGTAGGAGGCGTAGGATGAAGATGGTCTCTCTCAAGCAACCCTGCAACCAAATAACAAAGAGTCTCTTGTGTCCCCAATACAATGGTAGATTGGATAGGTGCACTAGTTCGGCGAAGAAATGGTGATACAAGTGGTATATGGATAGTAGATGATATTTTTTTGTAATCTGAAAATATAAAAACAGCAAGGTAACGAATGATAAAAGTGAGCGTAAACGGTATTACAATGCATTGAAACAAGGCCTAGGGTTCATACTTTCACTAGTGCAAGTTCTATCAACAATAATAACATAATTGGATAACATAACTATCCCTCAACATGCAACAAAGAGTCACTCCAAAGTCACTAATAGCGGAGAACGAACGAAGAGATTATGGTAAGGTACGAAACCACCTCAAAGTTATTCTTTCCAATCAATCCATTGGGCTATTCCTATAGATGTCACAAATAGCCCTAGAGTTCGTACTAGAATAACACCTTAAGACACAAATCAACCAAAACCCTAATGTCACCTAGATACTCCAATGTAACCTCAAGTATCCGTGGGTATGATTATACGATATGTGTCACACAATCTCAGATTCATCTATTCAGCCGACACATAGAACTTCAAAGAGTGCCCCAAAGTTTCTACCGGGGAATCACGACGAAAACGTGTGCCAACCCCTATGCATAGGTTCATGGGCGGAACCCGCAAGTTGGTCACCAAAACATACATCAAGTGAATCAAGTGATATCCCATTGTCACCACAGATATGCACGGCAAGACATACATCAAGTGTTCTCAAATCTTTAAAGACTCAATCCGATAAGATAACTTCAAAGGGAAAACTCAATCCATTACAAGAGAGTAGAGGGGGAAAGAAACATCATAGGATCCAAATATAATAGCAAAGCTCGCGATACATCAAGATCGTATCATCTCAAGAACACGAGAGAGAGAGAGAGAGAGAGAGAGATCAAACACATAGCTACTGGTACATACCCTCAACCCCGAGGGAGAACTACTCCCTCCTCGTCATGGAGAGCACCGAGATGATGAAGATGGCCACCGGAGAGGGATTCCCCCTCCGGCAGGGTGCCAGAACGGGTCTAGATTGGTTTTCGGTGGCTACGGAGGCTTCTGGCGGCGGAACTCCCGATCTGTTGTGCTCCTCGATGTTTTTAGGGTATATGGAGATATATAGGCGGAAGAAGTACGTCAGGGGGCCACGAGGGGCCCACGAGGGTGGAGGGCACGCCCCCTACCTCGTGGCCTCCTCAAAGCTTCCCTTACATGCACTCCAAGTCTCCCGGGTTGCTTTCCTTCCAAAAATAAGTTCCGTGAAGTTTCAGGTCAATTGGACTCCATTTGATTTTCCTTTTCTGCGATACTCTAAAACAAGGTAAAAATAGAAACTGGCACTGGGCTCTGGGTTAATAGGTTAGTCCCAAAAATGATATAAAGGTGTATAATAAAGCCCATAAACATCCAAAACAGTAGATAATATAGCATGGAGCAATCAAAAATTATAGATACATTGGAGATGTATCAGCATCCCCAAGCTTAATTCCTGCTCGTCCTCGAGTAGGTAAATGATAAAAACAGAATTTTTGATGCGGAGTGCTACTTGGCATAATTTCAATGTAATTCTTCTTAATTGTGGTATGAATATTAAGATCCGAAAGATTCAAGATAAAAGTTCATATTGACATACAAATAATAATACTTCAAGCATACTAACTAAGGAACCATGTCTTCTCAAAATAACATGGCCAAAGAAAGTTCATCCCTACAAAATCATATAGTTTAGTCATGCTCCATTTTCATCACACAAGAATGCTCTCATCATGCACCACCACGATGACAAGCCAAACAATTGTTTCATACTTTAGTAATCTCAAAATCATAAACCTTCACGCAATACATGAGCGCGAGCCATGGACATAGCACTATGGGTGGAATAGAATATGATGATGGGGGGTATGTGGAGAAGACAAAAAGGAGAAAGTCTCACATCAACGAGGCTAATCAATGGGCTATGGAGATGCCCATCGATTGATGTTAATGCAAGGAGTAGGGATTGCCATGCAATAGATGCAATAGAGCTACAAATGTATGAAAGCTCAACAAAAGAAACTAAGTGGGCGTGCATCCAACTTGCTTGCTCATGAAGACCTAGGGCACTTTAGGAAGCCCATTGTTGGAATATACAAGCCAAGTTCTATAATGAAAAATTCCCACCAGTATATGAAAGTGACAAAACAAAAGACTCTCTATCATGAAGATTATGGTGCTACTTTGAAGCACATGTGTGGTAAAGGATAGTAGCATTGTCCCTTCTCTCTTTTTCTCTCATATTTATTTTTTTGCTTTTTTGCCTTCCTTTTTTTGGGCCTTCTCTTTTTTATGGCCTTTCTCTTTTTTTATTCCTCACTTGGGATAATGCTCTAAAAATATAATGATCAGCACACTTCTATTTATTTACAACTCAATGATTACAACTCGATGCTAGAACAAAAGATGACTCTATATGAATGCCTCCGGCGGTGTACCATGAACCAAGAGTGACATGTACGAAAGAATTATGAATGGTGGCTTTGCCACAAATACTATGTCAACTACATGATCATGCTAAGCAATATGACAATGATGAATGTGTCATGATGGAAAGTTGCATGGCAATATATCTCGGAATGGCTATGGAAATGCCATAATAGGTAGGTATGGTGGCTGTTTTGAGAAAGATATAAGGAGGTTTATGCGTGAAAGAGCGTATCATATCACGGGGTTTGGATGCACCGGCGAAGTTTGCGCCAGCTCTCAATGTGAGAAAGGGTAATGCACGGTACCGAAGAGGCTAGCAATGATGGAAGGGTGAGAGTGCGTATAATCCATGGACTCAACATTAGTCATAAAGAACTCACATACTTATTGCAAAAATCTACAAGTCATCAAAAACCTCGGCACTACGCGCATGCTCCTAGGGGGATAGATTGGTAGGAAAAGACCATCGCTCGTCCCCGACCGCCACTCATAAGGAGGACAATCAAATAACACCTCATGTTTCAAATTTGTTACATAACATTTACCATACGTGCATGCTACGGGACTTGCAAACTTCAACACAAGCGTTTATCAAATTCACAACTACTCAACTAGCACGACTTTGATATTATTACCTCCATATCTCAAAACAATTATCAAGTATCAAACTTCTCATAGTATTCAACACACTCATAAGAGAATTTTATTATTCTTGAATACCTAGCATATTAGGATTTTAAGCAAATTACCATGCTATTAAGACTCTCAAAATAATCTAAGTGAAGCATGAGAGATCAATAGTTTCTATAAAACAAATCCACCACCGTGCTCTAAAATATATAAGTGAAGTATTAGAGCAAATGACAAACTACTCCGAAAGGTATAAGTGAAGATCAATGAGTAGTCGAATAATTATGCAACTATGTGAAGACTCTCTAACATTTAAGAATTTTAGACCTTGGTATTTTATTCAAACAGAAAGCAAAGCAAAACAAAATGACACTCTAAGAATGACAAACATCATGTAAGGAAGCAAAAACTTAGGATCAACCGATACTAACCGATAGTTGTTGAAGAAGAAAGGTGGGATGCCAACCGGGGCATCCCCAAGCTTAGATGCTTGAGACTTCTTGAAATATTATCTTGGGGTGCCTTGGGCATCCCCAAGCTTGAGCTTTTGTGTCTCCTTAATTCCTCTCATATCACGGTCTTCCCTAAATCTCAAAAGCTTCATCCACACAAAACTCAACAAGGACTCGTGAGATAAGTTAGTATAAACCATTGCAAAAACCTTATCATACTCTACTGTAGAAAATCACTAAAATTATTATTCAACATTGCATACTAAATGCCTCTGCATATCTAATAGTCCTATCCTCAAATAGAATCATTAAAGAAGCAAACATATGCGAACAATGCAAACATAATAGCAATCTGCCTAAACAGGACAGTCTGTAAAGAGTGCAGCAACATCCATACTTCCCTAGCTCCAAAAATTATGAAAGAAAATTCCCACTGTAGTAAATTTATCAGAGCTTAATATGCAAAAGGTTTCAACATTTTATCACATTCTGACTTTTCTAGGGAATTATTGCAACAGCGGTAAACTTTCTGTTTTCAAACAGCAACATGTGGACTTCTAAAATAGGCATAGTAAAGGCTATCAATGCCACTTTTATTGAAATAAAAGATGAAAAACATTGTTCTAAATAAACTCAAGCAAATCCTAACAAAATAAATTGATGCTCCAAGCAAAATAAATTGACGCTCCAAGTAAAGTTACTGATGAACGAAGACGAAAGAGGGGATGCCTTCCGGGGCATCCCCAAGCTTAGGCTCTTGGCTATCCTTGGATAGTACCTTGGGGTGCCTTGGGCATCACCAAGCTTAGGCTCTTGACACTCCTTATTCCATAGTCCATCGAATCTTTACCCAAAACTTGAAAACTTCACAACACAAAACTTAACAGAAAACTCGTGAGCTCCGTTAGTATAAGAAAATAAATCACCACTTCAAGGTAGTGTAATGAACTCATTCTTTATTTATATTGGTGTTAAACCTACTGTATTCCAACTTCTCTATGGTTTGTAAACTATTTTACTAGCCATAGATTCATCAAAATAAGTAAACAACACATGAAAAACAGAATCTGTCAAAAACAGAACAGTCTGTAGTAATCTGGATCATTGGGATACTGAGAAGTTAGCCCTGCTGAAGAGAGCCGAGGATGCTGAGGCAGCCCTTAAGTCGGTATCTGCAGAGCTTGCCGGCTTAAAACAGCAAATCAATGCCATGACCACTGCCGTTTTTGGTAAGATAGCTTACTATTAATCTTTGAACATAGGTTATCTGATGTCCTCTCAGCTTACAAACGTCCTTAATGATACAGGATCCCGGGTTACCCATCTTGGCTCAGACATGCGAAAAAACTGAAAGCGGCTAGAACAGCTATATAGTGGCGCACAACGGGTTATCTGTGCAGCTGCTCACAACAAACCGGCTCCAACCCTTATCAAGGACATGTTGGATAAGCTATCGATGCTGCCTGCGCGGATTGAAGAATTGAAAAAATCAGCTGCAGGAGCCGGTGCACTTACTGTGCTAACCCAGGCCAAAGCATGGCTAGTTGATCTTGAACCGACAGATTTGGCAAACGACTGTCCAAGCATAAAATAAGATGGGTCACCCTTCACTGCAGATGACTTCACCACCCTTACAAGGGAAATGCGTTCTTTGTCTAGCAAACTGGCTGAAGACACTGATCTTACACATTACCAACCGGTTTATGATGCTGACAATAAGAAGGTGAAGGCGCCGACTCATGATGCTCCAGACATGACTCCTCCGATCCGTAAGCACACTTATGCCCCTGATGTTGACCCATCCACACTTATAAGTGATGAAGCTGTATTCAGAGCTTTAACTGGGATCAATTGGTCGACCACTGACTTCCAGCCATTGGGTGAAAAGGAGGCAGATGAACTGGTGCTGGACGAGCCGCAACCTTCAACTCAACAAGGTCAAGAGTCATAAGCCGTGGGTCGGCTTAGCATCTGCTTTCTGCAAAACTGCTAAGACAATTATTCCCGTGGGGCATCAGATGCATTTGTAATAAACTCTTGATCTGCCATGCCATTGTGCATGTTTTGTTTTGCACCATACTACCGATCTTTCAAATTGAAGATTTGCCACTTATGTTTATAATTTCATCGACTGCGTGCTCCCGTTTACTTATTGTACCTGCACACAGACACATGACAAGGATCCTAGTGGTTTACCGCATGACAGGTCATAATACCTTATAAAAACTACTGGTGGCTAAAGATAGTCCATAACCAGGGCCGGTTTAATCACGACTTTTAATAAAAAATATCATACCTGTGATACACCGCCGGCTTAGCAGACCAGCGGAATAAGGGTGAAAACCCAAAAGGTTGAGCGTACAAAACTCTGTGTAAGTTGACACATACCACCGGCTTAATACGCCATATGCAGCAAGGGGTAATATCCCAAACTTAGAGCGTAGAGCTTCCAAGCATATAAAATTATCATATCCTGGTGACTTATAGTCTTAAAGCCAGGCCGGGTTAATAAACACCAGGTAGGTTCATGTATGAATCATAAGGCATAACCCTCCTTGGTTTTTAACCATGTATCAATATGTCACAGGAGAGGAAACTCAAAAATGTTCAAATCAAATACCAAAAATCAATGCTTTCATAGGCGGCCAAGCCTAAAAATCAAGTGCGTTCAAGGGCTGCACAACCACTGAGTTAAACCTTCATACAAACCTTATAAGTTGGACCTCACATAACCAATCGTTGTTTTAACTTTGACAAATTCAGGGTCTATATAAGATTGACTTGTCAAAAGTACGGCGGGTCGTTCCAGGATTACCTAGGCGGAGTGGCAGACTTAACAAGGCAGGATAACCCGGGTTTTTTAGGTGAATACACGTGGCTTCCAAGCCTGGCTTTTAAGCCTATTACAAGGGTTATAAAAAAATTCGTCCGTTGAACAAAAAGCCCCCAAGTAACATTATATTCCGGGCATATAAGCCGGATCAACAAGGGTAGTCATAACTATGCTCGATGAGCAGGAAGCCCCCAAGTGATATATTTGTGAGATGTGCTCGCTGGGTACCTATGTTTGAGTTGTGCTGTGCAACAAACTCTTTTTGGCCCCTATAACTTGGCATCAAGTGATCATATAAAGTAATAATAAAGACTCAATTTCTGAGAAATGAAACGACAGAGGCCCTGCATTAACAGGGATGCCGGCTTTATTATATTCATCATAATATATACATTGTGAAAATATGTACATCAGGCGAGCCGGTGGCTCAGGTATAATAAGGCCGAAGATGAGCAATATTCCACGGCCTACGGGTCTCCTCCTTCGATGTGCATGAGTCCTTGCGGTCTCAAACATCGATAAGGTATGACCCATTGTTCAGATTTTTGCTGACCACAAAGGGCCCTTCCCAAGGCGGGGATAACTTGTGCATATCAGATTGATCCTAGATAAGCCGGAGCACTAAGTCACCTTCTTGAAAGGTTCTAGTTTTAACCCGACGAGTGTGATAACGGTGCAGATCTTGTTGGTAAATCGCTGAACGAGCTGCCACAAGGTCACGCTCCTCATCTAGTAGGTCAAGTGCATCCTGTCATGCTTTTTCATTGTCAGCTTCAACATAAGCGGCCATGCGGGGCGAGTTGTGACAGATGTCACTAGGGAAAACCACTCTGCTCTGTAAACCATGAAGAAGGGCGTGTAACCCGTAGATCTGTTGGGGTAGTATTGATACTCCATAACACTGAGGGTAACTCTTCCACCCAACAACCCGGCGTCCTCTGCAAAGGAACCATAAGCCGGGGCTTGATGCCTCTCAAGATCTCTTGATTGGCTCTCTCAGCTTGACCATTAGACTGGGGGTGAGCTACTAATGATACATCAAGTCGGATATGCTTGCGTTGACAAAATTCTTCCATAGCACGCTTGGATAGATTAGTGCCATTATCAGTTATGATGCTGTGGGGAAAACCAAAATGGAAAATCACCTTTTTGATGAATTGAACCACCGTCGCCGCATCACATTTACTGACCGGCTCTGCCTCAACCCACTTTGTGAACTTGTCAACCGCCACCAGGAGGTGTGTCTTTTTATCTTTGGACCTTTTGAAAGGCCCTACCATATCAAGCCCCCAGACTGCAAATGGCCAAGTAATTGGAATCATCCTCAATTCTTGAGCCGGCACATGGGCTCGGCGTGAAAACTTCCGACACCCATCACATTTACTGACTAGATCTTCAGCGTCAGAGTGAGCCGTCAGCCAATAAAACCCATGATGGAAAGCCTTGGCTACAAGAGATTTAGAGCCGGCATGATGATCACAACCCCCCTTCATGAACCTCTCGTAGAATTTCACAGCCTTCTTCAGGAGAAACACAACATTGAAATGCCCCCGTAACACTGCGATGATGCAACTCTCCATTGAAAATAGTCATTGACTTAGACCGCCGGGTTATCTGCCTTGCCAAAGTTTTATCCTCAGGTAACTCGCCCCGGGTCATATAAGCCAAATATGGAACCGTCCAATCAGGAATAGCATGAAGAGCCGCCGCCACTTGTGCTTCTGGGTCAGGAATAGTAAGATCCTCCTCTGTAGGCAATTTGACAGAAGGGTTATGCAGAATATCCAGGAAAGTGTTAGGTGGCACCAGCTTACGCTGAGATCCTAACTGGCTTAAAGCATCAGCCACCTCATTTTTCCTGTGATCAACGTGTTCAACTTGATAACCCTTGAAGTGACCCGCAATAGCATCAACCTCTCGACGATAAGCCGCCATGAGTGGATCCTTAGAATTCCAAGTGCCAGAAACTTGCTGAGCTACCAGATTTGAGTCACCGAAGCACCTCACCCGGCTTAAGTTCATCTCCTTAGCCATCCGAAGACCATGGAACAAGGCCTCATACTCAGCTGCATTGTTAGTACAAGGGAACATCAACCGGAGAACAAAAGAAAATTTATCACATCGTGGGGAAGTCAAGACAACTCCAACCCCGAGCCCTCCAATTGCCTAGACCCATCAAAGTGGATAGTCCAATATGTGCTATTTGGATTCTCCTCGGGCATCTGCAATTCTGTCCAATCATTGATGAAATCCACAAGCACTTGAGACTTGATGGCTATACGAGGCACATACTTGAAACCATGAGGTCCAAGCTCAATGACCCACTTGGCTACCCAACCAGTGGCTTCTCTGTTTTGTACAATATCCCCTAAAGGAGCAGAACTAACCATAGTGATAGGATGACCCAAAAAATATTGCTTGAGCTTTCGACTAGCCATGAAAACCCCATACACCAGCTTCTGCCAATGTGGATACCTCTGCTTGGACTCAATAAGTAACTCACTGATGTAGTAAACCGACCGTTGAACCGGATGCTCTTTCCCTGACTCCTTCCTGTCCACCACAATGGCTACACTGACAGCTCGGCTATTGGCAGCCACATATAACAATAAAATCTCTTTATCAATAGGAGCAGTAAGAACTAGCGGCTCAACCAATTGTTTCTTCAAGGCCTCAAATGCCTGATTAGCAGCATCACTCCAGACAAAGTGATCTGTCTTCTTCATCATCTGGTATAGAGGGATAGCCTTCTCACCTAACCGGCTTACGAATCGGCTTAAGGCCGCAATACGACCCACCAAACGTTGAACATCATTGATACACGCCGGCTTAGCCAGAGAGGTGATAGACTTTATCTTCTCCGGGTTAGCCTCAATACCCGTTCTGAAACCAGAAAACACAGAAGCTTACTAGCTGGCACACCAAAAACACATTTGGCCGGGTTAAGCATCATCTTATAAACCCGGAGGTTGTCAAAGGTTTCCTTCAAATCATCAATCAGGGTCTCCGTCTTCCTGGACTTTACCACAATATCATCCACATAGGCATGAACATTGCGCCCAATCTGATTATGAAGACAATTCTGCACACATCGCTGGTAAGTCGCCTGGGCTCTCTTGAGCGCAAAAGGCATAGACACATAGCAGAAGGCTCCAAACGAAGTGATGAAAGTTGTCTTCTCCTGGTCCTTAACTACCATCTTGATCTGATGATAACCAGAATAAGCATCCAAAAAGCTCAGACGCTCACAACCTGCCGTAGCATCAATAATTTGATCAATACGAGGGAGAGCAAAATGATCAGCCAGACAAGCTTTGTTTAAGTCCGTGTAGTCCACGCACATACGCCAAGTGTCATTCTTCTTAAGCACCAACACCGGGTTAGCCAACCACTCAGGATGAAAAACTTCAACAATAAACCCAGCCGCCAAGAGCTGGGCCACTTCTTCACCAATGGCCTTTTAAACTTTGGATCAATATTAAGAGTGTGCTCAGCAAGTTCCCTCGGTACACCTGGCATGTCAGAAGGTTTCCATGCAAAGATGTCCCGGTTCTCACGGATGAACTCGATGAGCGCGCTTTCCTATTTCAGATCCAGATTAGCACTAATGCTGAACTGCTTGGATGAATCGCCAGGAACGAAATCAACTAGCTTAGTGTCATCTGCTAATTTAAACTTCAAGACTGGATCATGCTCCGTAGTTGGCTTTTTCAAAGATGTCATATCTGCCGGGTCAACATTGTCTTTATAAAACTTTGACTCCTTTGTTGCGCAGACAGACTCAGCATAAGCAGCGTCACCTTCTTCACACTCCAAGGCTACCTTGCGACTCCCATGCACTGTTATAGTGCCCTTGTGACCCGGCATCTTTAGCTGCAAATAAACATAACAAGGCCTTGCCACGAATTTAGCATAAGCCGGCCGCCCAAATAGAGCATGATAAGGGCTCTTAATTTTAACCACTTCAAAGGTCAATGTCTCAGATCTGGAATCATGGTCATCTCCAAAAGCAACCTCCGGAGATATTTTACCAACCGGATATGCCAACTTACCGGGCACCACACCGTGAAAAACAGTATTCGATGGCTTAAGATTTTTGCCAGTCAATCTCATGCGATGAAAAGTTTCATAGTAAAGGATATTGATGCTGCTGCCTCCATCCATGAGCACCTTAGTGAATTGTATCCTCCAACCTGGGGTGCTACCAGCAATGCCAAGTGACCTGGGTTATCAACTCGGGGCGGGTGATCCTCACGACTCCACACAATGGGCTGTTCAGACCATCACAAGTAACGGGGAACCGCCGGCTCAACGGCATTCACTACCTTTTTATGAAGCTTCTGATCCCGCTTGCATAAACTTGTGGTAAAAATGTGGTACTGCCCACTATTCAACTGCTTTGGGTTACTCTGATAACCAGATTGCTGTTGTTGATTCCCCTGATTGCTCTGTTGATTGTAACCACCCTGATTACCTTGGCCTTGAAAACCAGAATTAGAGCCGCCACCACCGTAACCCGGACCGTGAGAACCAGAACCTGAGCCGCCGCCCGGCCCATGATTGTCTTGAAAAAGATTGGAATTTCTGTACTCCTTCATAATGAAGAAATCCTTCCAGAGGTGAGTGGACGGCCTTTCCGTGTACCATGCCTTGGACATGGCATATTTAGCTGCCTCTCCAGATCGAAACCTGACCCCCAATCCGTGGAGGTGGCTTTCCTTTATGATGTTGTCCATTATTCTGCGTATTGGTGTTAGCCACAAAATCCAAATTATTATCAGCTTTGCGCTTACCATTGCCTCCCTGACTCGCCGGGTTGCGCTGCCGCCCTGTGTTACCGCTACTCTTCTTTCCCTTGGTACCATCAGAGTCGACATACTTAACCAGAGCCGCCATCAGCTCCGCCATGTCATTGCAGTGGCGTTTGAGCCGCCCTAACTTCTGCCTAAGGGGCATAAAACAACAATTCTTCTCTAACATTAAGACTGCTAAGCCAGCATTGATACAATCCGATGAATGTAGGATAGTCGAGACCCGGCGCACCCAATGGGTTGTTGACTCGCCTTCTTCTTGGATGCAGGATTCTAGATCCACAATTGACATAGGTTGCCTGCATGTATCTTTAAAATTTTGGATGAACCGGGCTTTTAACTCGGCCCACGATCCGATGGAGTTAGCAGGCAGCCCTTTCAACCAAGTGCGGGCCGTCCCTTCCAACATCATCATGAAGTACTTAGCACATGCAACATCGTCAACATCCAACAGCTCCATTGCCATCTCATAACTCTCCACCCACTCTTCAGGGGGTAAGTCAGCTGTGTAGTTAGGCACCTTATGAGGACCCTTGAAATCCTTAAGCAAGCGTACGTTATGCAAAGCTGGAACCAAACATGGCACTCCCAAGGTTCTGGAGGTCACCCCTGTTTCCACCGAAGTTGTTGGATAAACCGGAGAACGTTGATGAGCCCCTCGCTGAGCCGCCATATCGGTTTCCTGACGTGCTCTGCCCTGGTCCACCAAGTCCTGAGCATTAGCACCACCGCGCATCGGGTCATGTCCACGAGGTTGGTTACGGTGTCTGTCACTGCTTGAAACAGCTAGTGAGTCAATGTGTCTGCTATAACTCCGGCTCGGGTGAGGGGTTGAATGAATCCTCTCACGACTGTAAGAATAAGCCTCCTATTGTACTAATGTTGTCTGAAGAAGCTCTCTAGCCCTCCGCATTTCAACCGCAGTTGGGGACTCACCTTCAACTGGGAGAGCCGCCAATCGTGTCGCCGCAGCGATCATATTATCCAAAGGGTTAGAATAATGACCCGGTGGCGTCGGCACATATTGTGGCGGGATATTATTCAGATGAGGCGGATATTATCCCAGGCGCGGCTATCACCCGATTTACCCCTGGCGGGTCACTGGTCCCTGCACCGAGTGTGTTGAAGAGGTTCCTCGCCTCGTAAACCAGAGGCAGACGACTCTGGTGCCTTCTCCTCATGACTTCATTTGATGTGTTCTAGTCCAACGAGAGCCAGAAGGAATCAGCCTGGATCCGTTGTGCATGAGCATCCAGAGTAGCTCGCTCCGCAGTCATCCTCGCATCCTCAGCCGCCAGATCTTCCTTGGCCTGAGCTATCTCATCTCGTAGTTTCGCAACTTCCGAGTTATGCTGAGCTTGATTTTCTGGATTAACCTCTGTTGTTAACAATGTTGTCAAGGTGTCCAATAAGTTGGACAAGACCTGAGCCGGCGGGCGCACAGGGCCTCCTGCCCCAGCCGCCGTCGCCGTTGCTGACCCGGAAACCATTACCGCTGCAGTCGAAGAATTCTGCCCTGGCTGTGTACCAGCAATGAAAATCGCAACCCGGTTTGGCGGCTCATAGGGGTCCGTAATACTATCGCCATCGAAACAGCCCCCAAGCCTGCCGTCCTGCAGTTGATACAATGAAGTAGTCTCGCCTGTGGACGACTTACCATCAGAATAGATGGCTGTCTCACCGTCAGAAACAGATCCTTCCTCAAATTCCGCCCCATGGAGGAATGCAACGAAGGCGTGCTTCACGGTGGGTTGAACCCGGGCGGGTCGTGCACACTCAGCCGTCTCGATGATGTCGATGCAGATGTCTGGCTCAGGGCCTGTTTCGCTGATCTTGCCGATGAAGACATAGACTCCGCCGAAGGGGACCCGGTACCCGTACTCGATTGAGTCGGCCTCGGGGCCCCAGCCTACGTCATCGATGTAGAGCTTGCCGTGACAACTCTTGGTCATCCGGCCCACAACATATCCCTTAATCCCTTCGAAGCTACCCTGTAAGAACTCGAAACCACTGTGTGTTGGCCCCATGGTGGGCGCCAACTGTCGTAGAATTGTCACAGCAGATGTCCTAGCAAAATGACTTAGTCGTGGAGCCATCGCAACAGGGTTAGCTTAAAGTGGTTAAACGGGACAAAGGACACAAGGAGTTTATACTGGTTCGGCCCCTTGCGGTGAAGGTAAAGGCCTAATCCAGTTTGAGGTGGTATTGCTTATGTTTTGATTACCAGGGAGTGAATACGCTTAACCTAGCTTTCGATCTGTTGTTTCTTGCCCTAAGTTGCCGCCAGGTCGTCCCTTTATATACATAGGTCGACGCCCAGCTGCTTACAGAGTCCCGGCCGGCTCATAAACAACATGTCTGGCTCGATGACTTAACCGTACATGCCTTATAATACAAGGTACACATATACGACGGTTTACACTTGTTTGGGCCTTAAGTCGCCTTCGGGCTTCAGGCCCTCGATGAGTCTGCATAGTGGACTACCGTCTTTAGCATCTTCATGGGCTTTACCTTGATAAACCGCTAGGGGCTTAACCCGACCCCTCCTGGGCGGGTTAACCCAATAGTTATGTCCCCAACAATAACTTTATACTTTTTGTGCCCAAATCACCAATTTGTATTTTTTTAAGCATGCCTTCTTTTGTTCCTATTACCATTATTGCAGCTAGTACTCCCAGCTCTGCAAAAGTTGGGAGAGGGACCATAGGACGGACATTGGTATGTATTGTCGTTGAATCTTAAGGCAAAATGATTTGAGTTGTTAGATTCTATGCATGAAGAAGACAGTCCATCTTTACTTAAGCATGCGACAAAGTACATGGATGATATAAAGAAGGCTTGGTTGATTGCGTACAAGGACTCGCATAAGAAAATTCAAGACTACGAACTCATGTACATTGATGTACTCAAACATGATAATGGGTTAGTTGTGTACTTGTGTTATTTTTTTTTGAAGCTCCACTTGTTAGATATCATGTTTTACGCTCACACTCATAGTCTGTTTTGAGCATTGATTGTTGCTTCTTCGCTTTCATGTTTCTGGAGCTGTGGAATGGAAAAATTATCCCTGCTTTCACCCAAGACCAGGTGTCAGCACTCACAAAAATTTTCACATCTAGGTGGCTAAATCACCCTCTTAACAAATGCAAACAGTGGCGCTCTCATCTATTTGGCAACAGTTCGGGAGGTAATGACACGTCTCGTACGTATCTATAATTTTTGATTGTTTCATGCTATTATATTAGCAATCTTAAATACTTTATATGCAATTTTATATCATTTTTTGGAAAAAATCTATTAACTCAGCGCTCAGTTCCTATTTTCGCCTATTTTATTGTTTGACAGAAAAACAATACCGAACAAAGTCCAAACACGATGAAAGTTTACCGCATTTTTTCTCGACCAGAAGGGGCCCTAGAAGCTTTGGGAGGAGGCCAGAAGACATATGAGAAATCCACAAGCTCAGACGGCACGCCCCCAGGGGTGCGCCACCTGAGATTGTGGGCCCCACATGGGTCAATTTGACCTAATTTCAAAGCTATAAATTTCCATAAATCCCAAAACCAACAGAGCAGCCACCCGAAACAATTTTTCCACCGCCACAAGCTTATGTTCTTCGGCGATCCCATCTGGAGGCTGATACGTACATTTTGCATCATGTTTTCCTACTATTATTTATAATGTTTTTGGTCATTATTTCACTTTATGATACAATTCTAATGCCTTTTCTCTCTTAATTTGCAATATCTACATGGAGAGGGAACTTATCGGCAGCTGGAATTCTGGACCTAAAAAAGCTACATCAAATATAGCTATTCTATAGCGGTCCAAATGACCCAAAACTTCACGAGGATTTTTTATTGAATATATAAAAAATACCGGAACTAAGAAATACTAGTGGGGGACACAAGTTGCCCAAAAGGAAATATGGCGCACCCTAATGCCTTGTGGGCCCCACAACTGGCCTACGATGCCCATCTTCTGCTATACTAGTTGACCCGTTGCGCCAAATGGCGCAGAGACCCACTAAAGCCATGTTATCAATGAAAATAATTTCATTTTGCAAGAACATATTCAATACTCGTAGTAGAAAATCCATGTGTTAAATCATGCTATATTGAAAATATGTTTATCACGCCAAGAAATCTGTGTTTGGGAAAAAAATCATATTTGTATAACATGTATAGACCAGTTAAGGAAGTTTTTTTAAGTTGAAAATATGGTTATCATGCTGAGCAATCTGAATTAAATGTTACGAATCTATAGATTTGCTTGGGAATTGCAATATACTGGTATGCTTTCCTTGCCCATTTAAAATCATGAAAACTTTGACAATATATGCATTTGTTAATAACTATAGGTTTGAGCAATCACATAGGACATGAATTGTGACTATTTTTATTTTAAAAAATAGACTTGCCTTTCAAAATATATACTTGAGCATGCATAATTTGTTATGTTATTCAAGAACCTGGAGGCATAAGTTTAAAAAAATCAAACAAAGAATTAAATGAAAATAGTTGCTTACTGCAATTATGCAACAAATTAGAACATCAGTGGGTCTAATAATTGAGCCTGCAATTAGAAAGTCCAGATAGCTTATGTTAGAAAAGAAGGTAAACATAAGTGGCACGGTAAAAAAGAAGGTAAACATACGTGACACAATAAAACCTGTTTTGATGAACTCTATCCCACACTTTGTGGTGTTTGATGAATAAAGCTACCCCTCAAAAAGAAGTGACACAATAAAATGTACTTAATACATGATGAACATTGAGTACAGGAGAAAATCTTAGAAATAGTGGTCAATTACATCATATAATTTGGTTCTGTACAAAAGAAAGTTTCCTCTTTTGTGTATATATCCTAAACACCACCCCCTTGCGATGAACTCTTTGTCCTTGGTTGTAGCTCTTTGTCCACAAATTTCGTTATTCCCCATCCAGCATGTCAGTTGCAGTCTCGCATCCAACATGTTAGTTGCAGTCTCCTAAGCATAGGAACAACATTTTATGAACCAATGGAGAAAAGCCGAAACACTGACGCAAGAATTAACCTGAGAAGGTCGTTCTTTAACCTGACTCCTAGCAGAAGATGGTGCATCTAACCGAAGCCGCCTGGAGATTTCTTATGCATCCCTTGCTCTCTTCTACAACAGATAGTTGGAATGGCATATAAGATAAGTGTGAGGTACCGACATAAGCTCACTCTAAAAACGACACATTCTTAAGTATATGTATGTAATGATATAGAGGAGTTATTAATTAAGAAGTAACCTGAATAAGTTGTGTATACTTTTTCTAGGGACAATTGTTTACATATTACTTCTATATCCATTGCTCTCTGTTGTCACGATTAGAATGGCAAACAAAATAATTCTTAGGCATTGATATTACTGACTTACTTGTTCGCAGGCATAAAATGAAATCCAAAGAGAGCATAAAGGTAATATGTTATAGCATATATCTGTACTATAAGTACCAAAAGAGTACTATCTTTCCTTTTTTTCAACATAACAGTCTACTTATCTGATGCACTTGGGCTAACAGGAACATAGGAAAACACCAATGACTAATCATTTGGAAAGCAGCAGGGCTGAGTCTTACACATAGCTAGTCAACTCCTCTTGCCAAGATGGAAAGTTTCTTACAAATGCGGAAACATCCATAAGATTGCATCTCTCTTGTTCTACTATATATATCAGAGATTTCAAAAGCTAGGTAACAGTTAACTCCTATTGTGTCTGTTTGTATATATATCGTTGGTCTGTTTTATTATAGAGCCTTACTAACCAAATAAAGATCAAAATTTTGAAGTAAATTCTATGCCTAGAAACCAAATAAGAACTACACTGAAGATATTTATTAATTACTACAACTATTTAGACTATTTTAGACTACTTTAGTATGAGACAGTAATCAAGAATAATGAATCTAGGTGATCGGATATTTTAATCGGGCATACAGGTAATGGATTTGACCAACAAAACCAAATACTTCTAGATCTATACGAACTTCTAAAGAATTGATCAAATCTTAAAAGTTAGAAAGGCAAAGCAGATACAATAATGATCTGTTACAGGAATAAGCAAGCATGTCCGCTGACCATACATAGTACTCCCTCCGCCCGGAAATACTTGTCCTAGAAAGGGATAAAATGGATGTATCTATCACTAAAATAAGTCTAGATACAGCCATTCCTAGGACAAGTATTTCCGGACGAAGGGAGTAGCTGATTAGCGATGATGCACTCAATGTGAACCGGTGTTTCCATGACTATCAGGATAAAGGTCTACTTTTCTGCAAGGATAAACATGGAGTGGAGTGATCAAGCTCACCGAATAGTGTTTTCATGACTTAAAAATAATAAACAGAATATGGAAATAAGTGTTTTGAAACATAGAATTTTGGAGCTGTACAAAAGATGCAGCCGAAGAGGAGGACACCCCTAAATGAAAAAATCGAGCTAAAAAATAAAGCTAGCAAACCAGTCTGACCTATTATATATCCCACATGGACAGTAGCACATAAATATTGAAGCAACAAAATTGACAAAAAAATCCCATGAACATCACAACCTGTGGGCATCTAAAACAAATTAAACCTAAAAGAAGAAGTCAAATGATACATCTTCTACAAGATTAACACGTGGGTGACAACATCAAGAAAACAATGATGGTGTGTAGAGGTGAAAGGCAGGCGAACACAAAATTCATCCCAGAATGAATAAGTCAAATGGAAGTAAATAGCTCCAGATATCTCAATTCAATAACTACATCAAATATTACTACAGGACAATATATGCCAAGAGCAGTTCACAAACACTTGCCGGTGAAATGTCAGGACCGGTTTTTCGGGATATTAATTTCCCAAAAGCGGCCTTTGTGCTCACCAGACCCAGGATTACTGTTAGCTGATGAGACACCAACTTGTTACAGAAACTCCAAGCAAAATACAAAATATGAAGTACAAGACCATTCTGGCCTATGGGTACAACCATTTGTGTTCTAGAGGTTGAGGGCGGAAACGTTTTGTGGATCATCAGCGTCTATGGGACTCCATTTCCCACAGGAACAGCTGACCAGGATAACTCCTATCTTCGCGATGCTGCTATCACCATTACGTAGGTTCCGGAGCTGTCATCGCAACCTTTCTTTCCACGCAAGAAATCTGGCCAAGACAATAGCCAGGGACAAGCCAGTGAGTACTTTGAATGAACTCGCAAACATTAAGAACACAGGTATAATATAGCCACTGATAATCATGCTTTGAAATATTCCATGATTACTTCGTCAGTCATAAATGAAGCTCATGATGCATGCAAGCAGGTTAATCATGTCATATATGAATATGCAATCAGCGAGTAGAAATAGAATGCACCGACCGGGTGTCTGAAGCGACGCCTCGAAAGGATAACAATATAAAGTATGCCTCAGTCGGGCGTCTAAGCGACACCACATAAAGGGCTTATAAGTAGATAAAATATCAAGCATGCCACAGTCGGGCATCTGTGCGACACCGCATAAAGGGCTTATAAGTAAATAAAATAACAAGCATGCCACAGTCGGGCGTCTGTGCGACACCACATAAAGGGCTTATAAGTAAATGAAATAACAAAACATGCCACAGTCGGTCGTCTGAGTGACACCACATAAAGGGCTTATGTATAAAATGATCACAGTGAATATCCAGGAGGTAGAACCGTCCCAGGGATACTCAATAATTCAAATAACATAAATGGTTAGTCCATAATAATAATAATCATAATCACCATACATCACAAGTCAGGATCAATATTCTGGTTTAATAGTTTCTCCTCCGAAGACCGACGCTAAGACCGACACTTGACCCATCCCAAACTGTAGTCCTTAACCATGGACACGGCTATTCGAATAGGTTTAATCTCCGCAGAGGGTGTACTCTTTACCCACTAGCAACGGATTCCTTTAGTCCATCGGGACTAATTCTGTCCACGGTCTTTTGATTGAAAACACACCTGACCACACACACCAGCCTAACTCACCAGTGTCTGGAATCACCCTTGACACCTGTTAAGCAAAACTCTAAGTGGGGAGGCTACAACCTCGACTAGCATGGGATCACAAAATTTATACCACGCGCAAACTGGGGGAGCTACCCCCTTCGGCTACAACCGAAAACACCCATGCCCCCGGACCGGATGACTGGATTTAATCCAGGGCCATGGAATCCTCATCGCGGTCTCTCTGTACGGTGTGTGCTAGACAGGGGTTGACAACTTACTGAACCGTACCCTACCTACGGCAGGGACAAGTGGCAGCACGAAACAAGTATGGAGGTTACTGGAACAAGACTCGATCTACGCCCGACTCAGGAGGCTTAAGTATTTCCTGCATGATTAGCTCAAGAATAATATTTCACATCCATCAGACATAACCACCACTCATCATACCCCCCCTGCCCCGCCGGTCATAACTGTCTCGATGAGGGACAAGCTCGTGTCTACCCAAGACAGAGACTTTCCCGGATCTTTCCCGGTAGGCATGAGAGGCATATGAGGGTGATTGCTATCACAAGTATGTCCATTGCCAACAGCAAAAAATTTCATCTTTGCACTCAAAGCGTATGATCATATCGTCACAAGCACATAATGGATACTCCATGTCACGGTGGTGTTGTAACTGTATTAAACAACACACGATAATATTATGCCTGAGTTCAGAAATGCTTGCCTTCAAGGTGTGGAGAGGTGAGGTGCACTCCAATATTTTTTGAAAGCTCTCTTCTCTCTCTCCAAAATCCTATTTTGAAAATAGGCAAATAACACATACTTTAAAAACAGTACAAAAAGTTGTCCAAATTATTTTTTAAATAAATCTTAAAATAAACTAGGTGAAATTTGAGAGAGGTAGGAAAAAGAATCAATTCATTTGGACTTATATTTAAAAAGTTATAGCCAGTCAAAGTTTTGGTCAAATTCTGTTTTTAAATTAAAACAGAAAAAGAAAACGTTTCAGATAGAAATACGCTTCCGGGGCAGAGGAGACGTACTTATGGGGTTTATGCCTTCACTTAAAACACGTGGAGGCGGGGCTGGGTCACTAACAGTGGGTCCACGGGGCCCACTGGTCAGGTTTGACCAGTCGCCTCTCCCTCCTTTTTCCTCTACCCGAGCGGGGGCGGGATTCTGGCGATCGTCGCCGGCGAACGGAGGCTCCTCGAGGGCATCCGAGGCCAGGGATGGATCCGCCACTCCTAGGCGGTCCTCTCGGTGGTCGACTGGCCGGCGGGGACGGAGGGAATCCCCGGCGGCGAGCTCCGCGGTGGAGGGAGCTTCGGGCATGATTGGGGGCTTTGTCTCTGATGGCTCCTGATCAAAATCGAGCTTGGGGGTGGACTCACGAGACGAAGGGAGGGCCCCTGGTGAAGAGAGTGGAGGGGGGAGGCCCTGGTGGCGCCGGAATGGCCGGGGCAGTGGCGGCAGCAGGAGTTGCCGGAGAGGAAGCAGACGACCCCCTGGTCTTCCTACTGCTATGGGTGGGTCGGTGAGGGAGTGAGAGAGGCTGCGTGAGGCCTGGACGAGCTCGGGGGTACTATTTATACTGCATCCATGGCGGTTCCGCGGTCGAGGATAAGGACGCCGACGAACCGCCTTTCTGTAGTGGTCAGTGCGACCTGGCGGCGACGAGAGCTTGCTGAAGAGCGAGAGGATAAGCTTGCGCGGCTCCCAGGGGCAGGTGGCGAGCCGGGGTGGCTCGGGCGGCACCGACCGGGGAAGGAGCCACTGCGGCCGGCCGCTAGCCGTCGTGGCCGACCTGACGGCGGCCCTGTGCGGCTCCAGGGAAGAGCTTGGGCATTTCCTGCGAGCGGATGAGGTCGGGGGTGCGGCTCTGCAGGCGAGCAAGGGCCAGGGCATGATGCGGTGACCCGAGCACACGCACGTGCAAAACGCGCGCTCTGGGCGCGCCCAGAGCACGCACGGGACGTGCTCGACAATATGCCAAGGCATGCTAGGGGCCTCCAAACCACATGGGAGTTAGCAGGGTGAGGCAATAGGCTAGGTCAATTCCATGGGACAAGCTGGTTTAGTCAGGGGATCAAGTTCACAATGTAAACTTGAAATCATGCCAAATCTGGTTGTGCACACAGGGTGTTTGACAAAATGCCAAAGGAATCTAGGAAATTCTTGGGGTGGCCAAATTCTCCAGATCAGGGTCTCTTTAGTTGAAAGAGAGGGTGGTGAGGTTAGTTTGACAAAATCAGAAACTTGTTAGTGCAAGTTTTGCAAAACATCAGTTTTGGACAGAAAGAAAAAGGCATGGTTGCATGCACTAAAAACTCTCCAATGGGTCCACTCTTCTGGACTTAAGGGTTTTGTAGCATGGGCTATAAGCAGGAGAAAGCTCAAGAGTACTAGAGCAAATTTAACTAGGGTTGCAGTAGAAAAAGCCAAACTGGACCAGAAAGCAAAAGAGGTTGATTCACTCAAAATTTTCAAATAACACCACTGGGTTTTTGCATAAAGTTGAATTACATACCACTACTAACATCCCACAATTTTGGTGGAAGCTAGAAAGAAATATTTAAAGGGGTTGTAGTGCAAAATTGCTCTCTGGACCAGATTTGGAAACTTGGTGTAGAGCTCAAAATGTTAAGTGAATGAATTTTATTTTTCCATAAAAGTGATTCAAAAACATCACATGACATCTCCAAATTTTGGTTGGAATTTTAGATAAATATATCAAGAGGTTGCAGTGCAAATTGGGTCCTGAAACTTTTTTTAAAAAATCATTTCAAGGAATAAATCTCAGGGAGAATTAGTTATGCAATTAAATCCACTTTTAAGAGAAATGTTTTTCTCGAGGGAGAAAACAAGTCCAGTAATATATTTGGAAACTTTCACTTGGGATAAAACTCCATAAAAATCCAAGAAAGGATGGTACTGAAATCAAAGAAAACCCAGAAAAAATGAAAAGTTTAATTTTCCTGGCAAAATTTTAATTAGTAAAACAAGTTAAAATTTTGGGGTGTCACAACACTACCCCCCTTAAGAAAAAAATCTCGTCCTCGAGATTTGTTAAAAGCTGTTTTAAGAAAATATATGCAATAAAATGTGGCTACAGTGAGAGGGCAATAAGTGGTGTAAAACCACAGTGTGGAACACTAGCGCTGCGTGGAAAAATCTACGGTTAGGGGGAAAACGAGAGATTTTTACGTTGGATACAGTAAATTTAGAATAAATTCTAAATTTAAAAAATACGCTGGTCGTACCCGAGAGCACAGTGCTCTCTCCAGCTGACAGGTGGACCCGGGGCCCACTGTCAGCCTCTTCTTCTTCCTCTCTCCCGCGTGCTTTCCCGCGCTTTCTCCACCGGCGACGTCTAGCGCGTAGGGCATCTAGGCCGTACCCGCGGTAGTGCACGGCGTGCTAGCTGTCGGTGCAGCATGCACTCACCTCGCGGGCCAGCATGCTATCGGCACTGCTCGCGGATTCGCCTCCGAACACCGGCGATCGGGTGACGAGCGGCGCTGGTGGACTTCGCCCACCGTACACCGAACTCGAGCTATAAAACGGCCGAGGTGCTCCTCTCTTCTTCCTCACACCTAGCCTCGCTTCTCCTTCTTCCTCCTCCATTTCCGTTTACAAAAGCTAGAGACGAGGTTTTATGGCGGAGGCGATGCCGGATTGGCACGTGATCCTGATGTGCGGAGGGCTGGCGGCATTGCTGGGGCTCTCCGTGCTCCTGTGTGCGATGATCCTCGATGATCGTCGTGATGCTGTTGCTTGAGTGTTGGCTCTCCGCGGTGGCGGTGATCACGAGGAGTAGGTGTGGTCTCGGGTGCTAACTGTTGTTGGTGTGCGGGAGGTAACTCGCATCCGGATGATTATCCACTAATCTCTCTTTCAGAGACTGTGGTGCGTTAGGGAGATGATTAGCCAGATGCAACACGGTTACGTGGTGTTGCAAGTAGTGTATGTGTTCGAGTGGTTGCGGTTGTGAGTCCGCTGCCATGGTGCTGCGTGAATAAAATTCCATGTCGTGAGGAGACATATGCTGTAGCAACTCAGGGAAAAGAAATCTCACTCCAGGATTTCTCGCGAGGAAAAAATTAGTTAATCAAAATTTACAGCAGCAAAAATTACTCATTACAATTGAAACCAAATGTTCATCTCATCGCACAAGGTTTAGAATAACACGCATGAGTTACAACACTTAACTAAATGCGAGAATACAAGAACATAGCAGTGACATCTAGAATGAAAATGGCAACTGGACAGGGTCCCGAGAAAATGTCTCTGGTACTGGGGCGCACTCTTCTTCTATCGGGGGAAGCGGATTGACCAGTCGATGAACGCGTCTCTCCTGGTCGGGCCTCAGTGGTCTGCCGATGGCGATCTGAGGATTTAAATCAGCGAGGCTCTGGAGATAACCCATCACTCGCTGGGTCAAACGCTCTTGAGCGATGACATACTGGACAAGGTTGACCAGTACTAGGTCTCTCTCAATTCGTCCACCGGGAAAAGATGTCACTTCCCCAGGTGCTGCACGGCTCGGAAAGTAATAATACCCTCATTCGCTGGCATAGGGTACCGTGAATCGAGGGCGAACAATCGCTTCGTGTGCAGCCGCTTCTATGGCCATCTGCGGAGTTGGCATAGATTTCCCCAGGAAGGAGACTTCCGTTGGGTCTTGATTTGAGTCTACGAGAGGGATGTGCACTACTGCCCAATATTTCGAGGCGGATGAGGTGATCCTCGACTTGAGAAACTCGTACTGGGGTGGCTGGGTAGAACCCATGGTACTGCAGGTAAAGTCCCACAATATTTTAACAAAGCTACCTGGGGTTGCATCTGGGGTTCTCAGATAAATGCTAGGGCTCGTCATGGCAAGAAATGGTTGTGAGGGTTGCGCACAATATGAGGGGTACTCGGCAAGGTCACAAGGTGGTTATTTATATAGCCTCCAGGCTGGGTTATTCACCGCGGTGAGCGGCACTAGCTTGCTGGTTCTACTCTCATGGGGGTCGGGGTCAGAGCCATAGATACACACATCTCACAAAAGTGACGTGTTACTGTGGGTGCTGTCAAGGTAGGTTTTGGTAGCTACGCCCAGAATTAAAAATGCAACCGTACATCAACAAACTTATGCACAACTACTTTTAAAATAGGGGCGCACATGCAGACAACACTGTGGTAATACAAGATCACACTACTACAGGTTGTGGACATACTGAGACTCGGTACTACTCGAGTGACTTAGTCTACCTCGTTTATATCTAAGCGGGCGTGTCTTGCAGACGCTGAGGCTTCTCCATTGGCTCCACCGTCGGGGTTAGCTACAGGGGGTTGCGGAACTGCAGGGTCGGGGTAGTGATGATGACCATCGCGGGGATTGTTGGCCACAATCCCGTTGGAGTGTGTTCCCAAAAGGCGACAAAGCACTTCTGGGGTCATCAAAGCACCTTGGTTGACGGCTGGGGCTGACCTCAAGGTCTCGATCGGTTGTCCGAACAGCACGACTGGGTTGTCGGTGTCGGGCTCATCTTCTCTTCTTGCTGGGGCTCGGCGGATCAGCTCTCCACGAGCTGCGATCGGATCAAGGGTGATTTGGTCGAACAGTCCCTCTAGTGCACTTACATAGCGCACCAGATGCAATAATGCAGGGTTCGTCTCGTGGTCTCCGTTGGCAACTTGGGGTGGTCTACCATACCTGTCACAGCTGGGGTAGTAGTAGAAGGAGCGACAGTTAACTCTGGGCGACAAGTACCGGAGTTGAACTATAGCTTCTCGGGCAGCTAGTTGGATGGCTTGTGGCTCAAAGGAAGTTGTCCTTCCGGTGAACCTGTAGGGGCGTTCTGGCGATAGACCCCTACCATAGACGTGCACAGTGGCCCAAAATTGACGGCTCTCACCGCTCATGGACCCTTGGTACACAACATACTCCGGGGCTCTTCTAATGCAAAGGCACGGCGGGTGAGGTTTGCTAGTACGGTCATGAAACCTCCAAGGTTGGTTGCTGTGGTCTCATTGTGAACAATGGGGCCAGGCATTCTAGCTCAGTTTGGGGTAGAGGTTGTGCTGTGCTGTGCTGAGGCGAGCGTGCCCTTTTTATAGAAAAAGGGGACGGAGTCTTCCTTCGCACCTTGCAAGAAATACTATTTAGGGGCCGGTTACTAGCGTGTGACTGACAAGTTAGGCTGATAGGTTGGGCATCGACTGCCAAAAGGTGTCGGGTCACTGTAAGGCTATCTTACACGAGAAGCTTGGCCGGGGTTTGGTTAAGGTCTGGTGGGTTGGTTTACCTAGGTTTTTTGATCTGGCTAAGATAGGATTAGCCAATGGTCAGCCTGGCTCTGATACCAAGTTTGTCAGGACCGGTTTTTCGGGATATTAATTTCCCAAAAGCGGCCCTTGTGCTCACCAGCCCCAGGATTACTATTAGCTGATGAGACACCAACTTGTTACAGAAACTCCAAGCAAAATACAAAATATGAAGTACAAGACCATTCTGGCCTATGGGTACAACAAGTTGTGTTCTAGATGTTGAGGGCGGAAGCGGTTTGTGGATCATCAGCGTCTATGGGACTCCATTTCCCACAGGAACAGCTGACCAGGATAACTCCTATCTTCAAGATGCTTCTATCACCATTACATAGGTTCCGGGGCTGTCATCGCAATGTTCCTTTCCACGCAAGAAATCTGGACAAGACAATAGCCAGGGACAAGCCAGTGAGTACTTTGAATGTACTCGCAAACATTAAGAACACAGGTATAATATAGCCACTGATAATCATGCTTTGAAATATTCCATGATTACTTCGTCAGTCATAAATGAAGCTCATGATGCATGCAAGCAGGTTAATCATGTCATATATGAATATGCAATCAGCAAGTAGAAATAGAATGCACCGATCGGGTGTCTGAAGCGACGCCTTGAAAGGATAACAATATAAAGTATGCCTTAGTCGGGCGTCTAAGCGACACCACATAAAGGGCTTATAAGTAGATAAAATATCAAGCATGCCACAGTCGGGCGTCTGTGCGACACCGCATAAAGGGCTTATAAGTAAATAAAATAACAAGCATGCCACAGTCGGGCGTCTGTGCGACACCACATAAAGGGCTTATAAGTAAATGAAATAACAAAACATGCCACAGTCGGGCGTCTGAGCGACACCACATAAAGGGCTTATGTATAAAAATGATCATAGTGAATATCCAGGAGGTAGAACCGTCCCAGGGATACTCAATAATTCAAATAACATAAATGGTTAGTCCATAATAATAATAATCATAATCACCATACATCACAAGTCAGGATCAATATTCTGGTTTAATAGTTTCTCCTCCGAAGACCGACGCTAAGACCGACACTTGACACATCCCAGACTGTAGTCCTTAACCATGGACACGGCTATTTGAATAGGTTTAATCTCTCCAGAGGGTGTACTCTTTACCCACTAGCAACGGATTCCTTTAGTCCATCGGGACTAATTCCGTCCATGGTCTTTTGATTGAAAACACACCTGACCACACACACCAGCCTAACTCACCAGTGTCTGGAATCACCCTTGACAACTGTTAAGCAAAACTCTAAGTGGGGAGGCTACAACCTCGACTAGCATGGGATCACAAAATTTATACCGCGCGCAAACTGGGGGAGCTACCCCCTTCGGCTACAACCGAAAACACCCATGCCCCCGGACCGAATGACTGGCTTTAATCCAGGGCCATGGAACCCTCATCGCGGTCTCTCTGTACGGTGTGTGCTAGACAGGGATTGACAACTTACTGAACCGTACCCTACCTACGGCAGGGACAAGTGGCAGCACGAAACAAGTATGGGGGTTACTGGAACAAGACTCGATCTACGCCCGACTCAGGAGGCTTAAGTATTTCCTGCATGATTAGCTCAAGAATAATATTTCACATCCATCAGACATAACCACCACTCATCATACCTCCCCCTGCCCCGCCGGTCATAACCGTCTCGACGAGGGACAAGCTCGTGTCTACCCAAGACAGAGACTTTCGCAGATCTTTCCCGGTAGGCATGAGAGGCATATGAGGGTGATTGCTATCACAAGTATGTCCATTTCCAACAGCAAAAAATTTCATCTTTGTACTCAAAGCGTATGATCATATCGTCACAAGCACATAATGGATACTCCGTGTCATGGTGGTGTTGTAACTATATTAAACAACACACGATAATATTATGCCTGAGTTCAGAAATGCTTGCCTTCAAGGTGTGGAGAGGTGAGGTGCACTCCAATATTTTTTGAAAG
Source organism: Triticum aestivum (assembly GCF_018294505.1). Taxonomy (NCBI): domain Eukaryota; kingdom Viridiplantae; phylum Streptophyta; class Magnoliopsida; order Poales; family Poaceae; genus Triticum; species Triticum aestivum. The sequence continues at coordinate 544,717,077 of NC_057809.1, read as the reverse complement.
CTCTCTTCTCTCTCTCCAAAATCCTATTTCGAAATTAGGCAAATAACACATACTTTAAAAACAGTACAAAAAGTTGTCCTAATTATTTTTGAAATAAATCTTAAAATAAACTAGGTGAAATTTGAGAGAGGTAGGAAAAAGAATCAATTCATTTGGACTTATATTTAAAAAGTTATAGCCAGTCAAAGTTTGGGTCAAATTCTGTTTTTAAATTAAAACAGAAAAAGAAAACGTTTCAAATAGAAATACGCTTCCGGGGCAGAGGAGACGTACTTATGGGGTTTACGCCTTCACTTAAAACACGTGGAGGCGGGGCTAGGTCACTGACAGTGGGTCCATGGGGCCCACTGGTCAGGTTTGACCAGTCGCCTCTCCCTCCTTTTTCCTCTGCCCGAGCGGGGGCAGGATTCTGGCGATCGTCGCCAGCGAACGGAGGCTCCTCGAGGGCATTCGAGGCCAGGGATAGATCCGCCACTCCTAGGCGGTCCTCCCGGTGGTCGACTGGCCGGCGGGGACGGAGGGAATCGCTGGCGGCGAGCTCCGCGGTGGAGGGAGCTTCGGGCATGATTGGGGGCTTTGTCTCCGGTGGCTCCCGATCAAAATCGAGCTTGGGGTGGACTGATGAGACGAAGGGAGGGCCCCTGGTGAAGAGAGTGGAGGGGGGAGGCCCTGATGGCGCCGGAATGGCCGGTGCAGTGGCGGCGGCAGGAGTTGCCGGAGAGGAAGAAGACGACCCCCTGGTCTTCCTACTGCTACTGGTGGGGCGGTGAGGCAGTGAGAGAGGCTGCGTGAGGCCTGGACGAGCTCGGGGGTACTATTTATAGTGCATCCATGGCGGTTCCGCGGTCGAGGATAAGGTCGCCGGCGAACCGCCTCTCTGTAGTGGTCAGGGCGACGTGGCGGCGACGAGAGCTTGCTGACGAGCGAGGGGATAAGCTTGCGCGGCTCCCAGGGGCAGGTGGCGAGCCGGGGTGGCTCGGGCGGCGCCGACCGGGGCATGAGCCACTGTGGCCGGCCGCTAGCCGCCGTGGCCGACCTGACGGCGGCCCTGTGCGGCTCCAGGGAAGAGCTTGGGCATTTCCTGCGAGCGGATGAGGTCGGGGGTGCGGCTCTACAGGCGAGCAAGGGCCAGGGCGTGATGCGGCGACCCGAGCACACGCACGTGCAAAACGCGCGCTCTGGGCGCGCCCAGAGCATGCACGGGACGTGCTCGACAATATGCCAACGCATGCTAGGGGCCTCCAAACCACAAGGGAGTTAGCAGGGTGAGGCAATAGGCTAGGTCAAGTCCATGGGACAAGCTGGTTTGGTCAGGGGATCAAGTTCACAATGTAAACTTGAAATCATGCCAAATCTGGTTGTGCACACAGGGTGTTTGACAAAATGCCAAAGGCATCTAGGAAATTCTTGGGGCGGCCAAATTCTCCAGATCAGGGTCTCTTTAGTTGAAAGAGAGGGTAGTGAGGTTAGTTTGACAAAATCAGAAACTTGTTAGTGCAAGTTTTGCAAAACATCAGTTTTGGACAGAAAGAAAAAGGCATGGTTGCATGCACTAAAAACTCTCCAATGGGTCCACTCTTCTGGACTTAAGGGTTTTGTAGCATGGGCTATAAGCAGGAGAAAGCTCAAGAGTACTAGAGCAAATTTAACTAGGGTTGCAGTAGAAAAAGCCAAACTGGACCAGAAAGCAAAAGAGGTTGATTCACTCAAATTTTTCAAATAACACCACTGAGTTTTTGCATAAAGTTGAATTACATACCACTACTAACATCCCACAATTTTGGTGGAATCTAGAAAGAAATATTTAAAGGGGTTGTAGTGCAAAATTGCTCTCTGGACCAGATTTGGAAACTTGGTGTAGAGCTCAAAATGTTAAGTGAACGAATTTTATTTTTCCATAAAAGTGATTCAAAAACATCACATGACATCTCCAAATTTTTGTTGGAATTTTAGATAAATATATCAAGAGGTTGCAGTGCAAATTGGGTCCTGAAACTTTAAAAAAAATCATTTCAAGGAATAAATCTCAGGGAGAATTAGTTATGCAATTAAATCCACTTTTAAGAGAAATGTTTTTCTCGAGGGAGAAAACAAGTCCAGTAATATATTTGGAAACTTTCACTTGGGATAAAACTCCATAAAAATCCAAGAAAGGATGGTACTGAAATCAAAGAAAACCTAGAAAAAAATGAAAAGTTTAATTTTCCTGGCAAAATTTTAATTAGTAAAACAAGGTTAAAATTTTGGGGTGTCACATGAAATTCCTATTGCTTTAATCAATATTGAATTGTGACTGAATTTGGTGCGAATTCAAAGACAACATAATGAAGAATCCATTTCAGGCAGCATACGAAAAGTGTTTTCTAAAGCAAAAAATTATCAATAAACATTGCCCTAAAGAAAGCAACATGAAAAGGCTAGTCCTTATATATGCTCTTCTTCCAATCTATCTTCACACTATTCGGTAAAGATTAAATTTTATATCAGAAAATCAAAACCAGAGAGGCTCTTGATGCTATCGCAGGACCTCTGAATTCCGATAACCATACACCCATATGTTTACATTATAACAAAACAAAGTGTGTAAGCCATTTACAGGAATATCGGTAACAAAATACATCAAAACAACTTGTTCCATCTTGAATAAAAAAGTGTCTACCAAATGTTCCGCAACCACACCATTTTTCTAATACATTGAGACAATATATGCATAACTCATATTTACATTAGCACAAATCATAAATGAACCATGTTCACATGAGAGGGAGAGAGAGTCACCTAGTTATCACCAAATTCTTCTGCTGGATTCTTCTGTTCCTCTCCTCTCTCAGATCTGAGAAATTGTGGCGTTTAGATAAATTGAATATCAGGGAATCAAAACCAGAGAAACAGAAAATCATCAGGTAAAGAGAGAGCATCTAATAGCAATTTGTGGAGAACTACATCTTGCTATAGTCTCAGGTTTTTTGGAAACACCCAACCACTGCAAAGAAAAATTCAGGAACATTTGTGACACAGAGAGTAGTAGAATAAAACAGAGTACATGAAGAGAAGGGAAGAAAGAGAGGTGAGGAGGACAAAAATACCTAAAGGCGTCACGACGGCCAATTCAGTTCTGGCTGCTGCCATCGGCAGCACACCATCTCTCGCCAAGTAGGTCAGCGGGGAATCCTCAACGCTAGCTCCATGGCTGGGTCGAGCCAAGCCACCTCCTAACTCAGTGCTCTCACCTCCTTCTCCCAATGCACGAATTCTCTCCCATCTGCGCGTCGTCATCGCCTCCGCCGCCGGTGCTCTCTCCCTTGATCCGCGCCACCGGCTGCTCCTCTTCTTCATACAAACCACTGGCCGCTTCTCCCATTTCATCCCCGCCGATGTCTGATCCTCCCCCCTCCTCCTCATCAACCGGCTGCGGGGCGGCGGACGACCGGCTGCGGGGCGACGATTTGAAGCTGGGCGGCGAGCAAGGGGCTGCTCCGGCGCGAGGATTAGCAGGCTGGGCTTCCGTGGTGAGGGAGTGAGGAGGAAGTAGGGAGGAAGACGGACGCAGGAGGACGAGTGCGGCGGCTGTGTAGATCGAGGAAAAAGGCCTAGGGTTCTGCCCGAGTCTAGCGGAAGAAGTGGATTGGCGCAGCGCGGGGCGAGCGGATTGGTCAAAAGTGCTCTCGCACGTTTCTCAGGCTGATGTGGCACAGACCAGTGGCCCCCTTCCAGGAGGGCGTCCACAGTCAGCGGCAGGGGCCTCAAAGCGCTGGTGCGCGACCAAAAGCCAGCCAACATCCCACCCAAACAGCGCACAGGTCAAAAGCGAAGCCACGCAGGACGATCTCGATGTGCCAGGCCAACAACTCCCTTCAATCCCGGACGAACGAGACGGCACGAGATGCCCACGCAGCGCAGCCACTGCAACCGACGAGCGGGGCCAGGAGAAGCACGACACCTGTAACACCCCGGATGTAATTTACCTTATTTGTACTCCAACTCTTGCCGTTTCCGGCACTAAGTTATTTCATTTCCTCATTGTTGGGTTTTTGTCTCCGTGTATTTTGTCTTTGTCATGCATCTCATATCATGTCATCATGTGCATTGCATTTGCATACGTGTTCGTCTCATGCATCCGAGCATTTTCCCCGTTGTCCATTTTGCATTCCGGCGCTCCTATGTCCTCCGGTGGTCCTTTCTACCTCTTTTCGTGTGCGGGTGTTAAACGTTTTCGGATTGGACCGAGACTTGTCATGTGCCCTTGGTTTACTACCGGTAGACCGCCTGTCAAGTTTCGTACCATTTGGACTTCGTTTGATACTCCAACGGTTAACCGAGGGACCGAAAAGGCCTCATGTGTGTTGCAGCCCAACACCCCTCCAAACTGGCCCAAAACCCACCTAAACCTCTCCCATCATCTAGATCGTTTGATCACAATTGCGTGGCCGCAAACCGCACCTCCTTTGGAGTTCCCTAGCTCCCTCTACCCCTATATAAAGGCCACTGCCCGAAATTTTTGGGCAAACCCTAGATCCCTCCCTCTCCTCGTGCGCCGGACACAAACCTCGCCGACGGACATGTCCGGCTAGTCATCGCCGCCGCGCCAATCAGACGACGCCACGTGGCGCGCCTCCTCCCACCGGCGCCGGCCTGAGCAGCCCGCGTCCGGCCCCTGAGGCCCATCTGCCTCAGCGCTGCCCGCGCCGCCCTCCTCCTCCCGCGCCCCGCCCGAGCCGCCCCGCTCCGGCCGCCGCGCTCCTCGCTGCGCCGCCGCACTTCCTGACGCCGGCAAGCTCCGCCACTGCGCCGGTCTCCGCCACCTCACCGCACCTCGTCGTCCGGTCGCCTCCACCGCCCCGGCGAGCCCGCGGCGTGCTCCGGCGACCTCCACCGTCCGGCCTCCTTCCTCCCAACGAGCACCCACGACGCTCCGACAAACAGGATCTCCGGCGCCGACGAACTTGGGGAGCCGTGCCGCTACAGTGCTTGATCTGAGATCCAGATCCACTTCTCAGTTGAACCCAAACCCTAATTCCCAACATGTTTTTTTGCAATCTTTGACCTGCCATAACTCTGTCTCTGTGGCTCCGATTCGTGCGTGTAGCATATCAAAATGTTCGCCTCGATGAGTACATCATTTCATCTCATTGCATCATTTTCATTTGAGCTCATCTTAATGCCCGAAATGTCGTTGGAAGAGGGCTATGTGAGGAAAGTTTCAGATCTGTTTCAGCAAATGCACTTTTGTCATTTTTGCCATGATTAATGTGTGCATGCTATGATCTTGAGCTCTACATGAGTTTTGAACAATGCCATGTTATATTTACAGGGGTGTATGCCATGTATTTTTGTGATCTTTGTGGTGACTAGCACAAGCTTGCAAAGTAGCCTACTCAATGATGCTGATTTCACAGACTTAGAATTTCATTAAGTCCTTGCCCTGTCATTATTTTTATGCCATATGTTCATGTTGTTTCCTAGTGATCCGTGCCTCTTTTGAGGATGATCAGTAAGGATGTTTTGTAGATAATGTTGTGCTCTATCCATCCATGTCTTCGTTTGAAATTGTGGAGCACCCTATCTTGAATCAATCGATCTCTGCTTTTGCTACAAAATGTTCCTGGCAGATTGTTAACATGTTTAGCAATTTTGCCGAGCTTGTTGTTGTTGATCCGTGCATGCTATGTTGTTGTTCTTTCCATGTCTAGCTTTTATGCCATGTCTATTTGCTGGGTGTATGCTTAGCTTTTCATGCAATGCCTTGTAGTGAGTGCATCGAGCTCGTAAACATGCCTACTCGTTAACTGTTTTGCCATGCTCCAGTTTTTCACTAAGTCTGAATCTGTTTATGTTTTTGCTATGTTCGCATGCTTGCAATTGTATTTTCTGATCCCTTTTGGATCATGGTCACTAAGGGACTTTTGTTATATGCTTAGAGTAGCTTCATACCATGCCTTGTTTTGCCATGATATGTTCCTTTAGCATCTAATTATCGTGCTCTAAACATTGCTTCCTGATGATAAATTCCTGACATGCTGTTAATTTCACCAAGTCTGAAACCTGTTATCTTTTGCACTTTTGCCATGCTTGTTTGAACCTGTTAATGAGTGAATTAGCCGTAGCTCAGTGTTCATCTTTTGTCAAGCATCATGAGTGGATCCCTGCCATGTATTTTGTTGTCATGTTGGAATGCTGTAGCATGTCGTTCTTGATGCATTTAGAAGGCTACTTGTTGTTTATCGCAGACCGGTGCCATATTTGTTTTGCTTGCCATTTCCAAACCGTGCATCCGATTCCGGTGATCTTTATATTGATTTTGACCGAAATAACCTCACCTTTCCAGTGGAACTCTTGGATTTCCAAGTTGAGGCCAGGTTCAATCATTCCTTTCCAAATCTTGCATATGCATCACATACCGCATCCCGCATATCATACCATGTTTGCATCATGTTGTTTGAGCATTGCACGTGGTTGATTGTGTTCCTTTTTGCTTGTTTTTCTTGCTTGGGTAGAGCCAGGAGACGAGTTCGTGAACGAGGAGCCCGTTGAGTTCGCTTACGAGGATCAAGGCAACTCTGAGAACTTCGCAGGCAAGATGACCATACCCTCGAAATCACTTCTATATTTGCTTGCTAGATGCTCGCTCTTTTGCTATGCCTATGCTATGATACCTACCACTTGCTTATCATGCCTCCCATATTGCCATGTCAAACCTCTAACCCACCATGTCCTAGCAAACCGTTGTTTGGCTATGTTACCGCTTTGCTCAGCCCCTCTTATAGCGTTGCTAGTTGCAGGTGAAGATTGGAGATCGTTCCTTGTTGGAACTTGTTTATTGTTGGGATATCACCATATTATCTTGTTTATCTTAATGCACCTATATACTTGGTAAAGGGTGGAAGGCTCGGCCTTATGCCTGGTGTTTTGTTCCACTCTTGCTGCCCTAGTTTCCGTCATATCGGTGTTATGTTCCAGGATTTTGCGTTCCTTACACGGTTGGGTTATAATGGGAACCCCTTGACAGTTCGCCTTGAATAAAACTCCTCCAGCAATGCCCAACATTGGTTTTACCATTCGCCACCTAGCCTCTTTTTCCCTTGGGTTTCCGGAGCCCAGGGGTCATCTTTATTAAACCCCCCTGGGCCAGTGCTCCTCTGAGTGTTGGTCCGACCGAGTAGACTGTGGGGCCACCTCGGGGCAACTTGAGGGTTGGTTTTACTCGTAGGATGTCTCATCTGAGTGTGCCCTGAGAACGAGATATGTGCAGCTCCTATCGGGATTTGTCGGCACATTCGGGCGGTGTTGCTGGACTTGTTTTACCATTGTTGAGGATGTCTTGTAACCGGGATGCCGAGTCTGATCGGATTGTCTTGGGAGAAGGAATATCGTTCATTGACCGTGAGAGCTTGTGATGGGCTAAGTTGGGACTCCCCTGCAGGGATTTGAACTTTCGAAAGTCGTGCCCGCGGTTATGGGCAGATGGGAATTTGTTAATGTCCGGTTGTAGAAAACCTGAAACTTAACTTAATTAAAATGCATCAACCGCGTGTGTAACTGTGATGGTCTCTTCTCGGTGGAGTCCGGGAAGTGAATACGGTGTTGGAGTAATGCTTGACGTAGGTTGTTCTAGGATCACTTCTTGATCATAGTTGTTCGACCGTGTTTTTGCCTTCTCTTCTCGCTCTCATTTGCGTATGTTAGCCACCATATATGCTAGTCGCTTGCTGCAGCTCCACATCGTACCTTTGCCTTACCTAAAAGCTTAAATAGTCCTGATCGCGAGGGTGTGAGATTGCTGAGTCCCTGTGACTCACAGATTCCTTCCAAACCAGATGCAGGGACCGATGATATCGCTCCAAATGATATGACCGAGCTCAAGTGGGAGTTCGATGAAGACTCTCATCGTTACTACGTGTCTTTCCCAGATAATCAGTAGTGGTGCCCAGTTGGGGCGATCGAGGACTTTGTCGCATTTGGGGGTTGATCTTTATTTGGGTTCCGTAGTCGGACCCTGAGTGTATTGGATGAAGTAATGACTTATTTATGTATTTGTGTGACATGACAAGTGTAAGCCAACTATGTATCTTTCCCCTTTATTTATGTACATGGGTTGTTTGCGAAGATTATCTCACTTGTGACATTGCTTTCAATGCAGTTATGCCTCTAAGTCGTGCTTCGACACGTAGGAGATATAGCCGCATCGAGGGCGTAACAGCACCACATGTCATCGCGCCTGCTCAAAAACTTATGCACCAGTCGGGTGTGCATGCGCCGGCCCACTCTGCGCAGCCTACGCAACCAACCCCACGACGCACGACCGCATTCCACCACCACGCGCCCACGCGGCATGGCAGGAGAGGTTGCCCGCTTCCCGAGCACACCCAAAAAACTGGCACCCAGCCAATCGAATTTTGCCCGAGCCCACATGTCATCCACGTCCACGATTCACCACACGGTCAAAACGGCACAGATCGATTTCCAGCGACCATCCAACGGCCAGCAGCGAAAAAAGGACCTCGTTGACCAGGATCGAACGGCCAGGAAGGATGCAAATCGAGGGAGCCTTCTCCAAGCGAGTTGGCTAGCCTCTCTATAGTTTTAAATGAGGGCTTTTACCCTAGAAAAAACAGGAGGAAGATTTTTGGGACAAAGTGCCATCATCTCGAGGCGGAACATGGCAGGAGCACTTTTTCCCTCCAGTGGAGCGATTCCGCCGGGGATAATTCCCTCCGGGAAGGGAAAATCGAAGCCATCGACATCACCAATGATTCTTTATTTGTGGGAGAACCAATCTGCATCAACATCTTCATCAGCACCATCTCCTCTCAAACCCTAGTTCATCTCTTGTATTCAATCTTTGTCTCAAAACCTCATATTGGTACCTGTGGGTTGCTAGTAGTGCTGATTACATCCTGCAGTTGATGCTAGTTGGTTTATTTGGTGGAAGATTATATGTTCAGATCCTTAAGCATATTCCATACACCATTGATCTTTAACATGAATTTAATTTGTGAGTAGTTACTTTTGTTCTTGATGACATGGGAGAAGTCTTGTTATAAGTAATCATGTGACATTGGTATTCATTTGATATTTTGATGATATGTATGTTGTTCTTCCTTTAGTAGTGTCATGTGAACGTCGACTACATGACACTTCACCATACTTGGGCCTAAGGGAAGACATTGGGGAGCAATAATTAGATGATGGGTTGCGAGAGTGATAGAAGCTTAACCCCTAGTTTATGCCTTATTCCATAAGGGGCTGATTTGGATCCATATGTTTCATGTCATGGTTAGATTTATCTTAATTCTTCTTTTGTAGTTGCATATGCTTGCGAGAGGGGGTAATCATAAGAGGGCTGCTTGTTCAAGTAAGAACAGAACCCTAGCACTGGTCCACCCACATATCAAATTATAAAAGTAGTGAATGTGAATCAACTAAACATGATGAACGCGACTAGACGAGAATTCATATGCCCTCGAGAGCACTTTGCTTTTATATAAGAGAACTTTCCATCTTGTTCTTTGCTATAAAAAGGATCGGGCCACCTTGCTGCACCTTTGTTATTATTGCCAGTTGTTACTTGATTCAAATTATCCTACTACAAAACTATTTGTTACCGGCTTACCAGTACTTTCTGTACTTGCAGAGAATACCTTATTGAAAACTGTTTATCATTTCCTTCTGCTCCTTGTTGGGTTCGACACTCTTACTTATCAAAAGGACTACGATTGATCCCCTATACTTGTGGGTCATCAAAGCCATTTCTGGTACTCTGCTGGAGGGGGAATCGATCAAGAAGGGCCTCTACATCAACCTTGTTGCACCTCCGATGATGTGTGAGTAGTTTGCCATAGACCTATGGGTCCATAGTGATTAGCTAGTTGGCTTCTTCTCTCTCTCTTTGATCTCTAATACAATGTTCTCCTTGGAGTTCTATCCGATGTAATCTTCTTTTGTGGTGCGTTTGTCGGGATCTGATGAATTGTGGGTTTATGGTTAGATTATTCATTGAAAGTAACTAAGTCTTTTATGAAATTTATTATGCATGATTATTATAGCTTTGTATTTCTCTCCGAACTATCCATTTGGTTTGGCCAACTAGATTGATATATCTTCAGTGGGGGAGGTGCTTTGTAGTAGGTTCAAGCTTGTGGAGTCCTCACCTCGTGATGGAAAGGGTAGCGAGGCACGTATTTCCTCAAGAAGTCATGCTCATCTTTGGGAATGGGTCGATGTGATGCTAGGAATTTTTTCAGGGAAGGCTTTTTTATCAGAGGATGGTTGTGGTTATCGTCGACACGTTCGACTCTCCATCATGCATCCTTATTTGTAATATAAAGGTGGGCTGGACATTCAGTCCTCACAATCTTCCCCTTTTTCTCTTCTTACTATGTCGTTTGGGTTCTGCACATCCTGTAACTCCTCCTTGTTTCTTTTGGCTTGTCGTTTTTCTCACACACCATGAGCACTCTACTTACTGTATTGTCCTTCCCCGTTCTCCCGTATTCCAGCCTTATTCCAAACCCATGCCTAAGTGCATATAGCTTGTAGTAATCAAAAGCCTCCTCATAAGTGTCGAACTTCATTGTTGTATAAGGAGGCTTAGGCGTGGAGTATGCCTCGATGCTTACGTCTCCTTCATCACTGTTCACCCTTCCTATTTCTGGACTTGCCGGCTCACTGGTTGATTCATCAAAGAAACTTTCTTCCCCCCAATGTTAGCACTTGCTTCCTTGTTTGGCTCTTGGATCCTCGGGTTGCTCGTAGGTGGAGCACTTGCATTTTTTCACATGAAAAGGACCATCGGTTTTTAAACTTGTTTTGTTTTTTGTGGTAACTTGCACTCTGTTGGCATGGTAAAATAGCAGAAAACATTTTTTCGTTATGGATTCAGTAAGACAAGTAAATATGACTTTGTTGCAGTCGGTATCTTTGCATGCTCAATGTTTTGTGTTAACCCTAAAATAGAGTGCTAGTTTTTCCCCAAACTAGAGCTTTGTAAACAATAGCAAACACTCTATGGTAATTTACTTGTAAGAAGCCTGGTAGTTCTAAAATCCAGGATGGTAATTACAATGCATATAGCATGGTAATTTTTTGGATGTAGAGCTGATAACACTAGAATATTTTGTGTACATCATAGACAGAGAGTTTAACACTTTTGTTGAATTGACTCTTACCTGCCACATCGTGGTTGAGGTTGGCAGAGCTAAAGCTAGTCATATGTGCAACCTCATCCTGCTGTTTTCCTCGCAAAAAAACCCTCATCCTGCTGTTTGCCTCCCCACCACTCTCTATGACATTCATGTTTTCTCCGTGGTTATCCGCCATCTTGTAGTACATGCTTACACATTTAATTGCATCAGGCATACAATTCAACATTACAATTTCTTGTATTGTTTTTTTTGCACTGATTTGGATATTGTCAATTTTTTTACAGTAACAACTTGGTAGTCAATTGGCAGTCTATTCCACTTGGTAACATTAGTCCCTTCTACAACACTCTATACTACACATGGGTTTTTAGTGATAGTAGCCTGGTACTTTTTTGTATCCTAGAGCTGATAACTTTGTATGAAACAACATGGTAGCTTTTCCTACTTTCTTTTCTATACAACAATCAAAACAAATTTGGATCCAGTTGGGGACCTGTAACCTTTCTCTTCACATACAATCATTGTTTTGTAGCAGATTTACATGATTTGTCAAATAAGTTGAAAGGAGTTGGCTTTTTCATATTTTTTCTATGTCTACCCTGATAACTCTTTTTGTAAACCCATTTAGATCCAGTTGACAACTACATCATGCACAACTTCTTTTTGTACACATTTTCATTGCCCTGGTAACTCATTTTGCACACATGTTGGTAGCTTGTATGCACACAAATTGGTAAAAATAGGGAAAAGGCCCCCTTTTCCACTTGATTTCTAGGTTTTTCCTTTTTGATGGGGGCTTTTGATTTTGGATTGACTTGAAAATACATCAACTGTAGGATAGTTAGATTTTACCTGTCGTTTCTTGTTCCTTTTGGATCCCGGAGGCCTGGTAAGTTGTGATGTCGTTGCTGGTAGTTTCAGGCTAGATCCAGTGTAACTTTTGTTCTTCAGGTTTGCTGGTGTGGTTTGTGGAGCTATTGAAGGATGAAATTGGTGGTGGTGGAAGGGGATAGAGGTTACGTGGTGCCGCCGATGTGAGGATGTCGTGAGGTAGGGGTTTGACGGTGAGCGTGTGTGTGTGTGGGGGGGGGTGTCGGTGTCAAAACCGGCGGATCTCGGGTAGGGGTCTCGAACTGTGCGTCTAAGGTTGATGGTAACAGGAGACAGGGGACACGAAGTTTTACCCAGGTTCGGGCCCTTTCAATAGAGGTAATACCCTACATCTTGCTTGATTGATATTGATGAGTATAAGGGTTACAAGAGTTGATCTACCATGAGATCATAATGGCTAAAACCCTAGAAGTCTAGCCTGTCAGATTATGATTGCCTCTACGGACTAAACCCTTCGGTTTATATAGACACCAGAGGGGACTAGGGTTGTACAAAGTCGGTTACAGAGGAAGGAATCTTCATATTCAAACGCCAGGCTTGCCATCCATGCCAAGGAGAGTCCCATCGCCACGGGAGAGAGTCTTCTGTCTTGCATCTCCATAGCTCATTAGTCCAGCCCATGTCACACAGGTCGGACGTCCGAGGACCCCATAATCCAGGACTCCCTCAGGGGGGGTCAGTTTCTTGCAGTGGAGGTAAGAAGGCTAGGGTTTATGGAGGTGGTGGCACGTGAGGGGATGGGCGAGGGCCGATCGCTTTGCCTCGTCACGTGGGGCCTCATGAGGGGTGGATGTCGGGTGGGTTTGTTGGGCTTTATTGCGCTGGCTCGGCCTCACGCGCTCGGCCTCGCGACGTACTGGGGGTAGGATCGTTCGAATGTGTCACTAACAGTCTGATCGATTGGAAGATATCATTGTCCATTTTCTTTTGGCAAGGAATAGTCAAAAGTGTTCAAGCATGTGAAAAGTCAAGTGCATCTTATATTTCAGGAATAGTCTAAACAAATCAGCGTGTAACAATCGATTTGATACTTACATTTCTGTAACTCCTAAAATTTTGAAAAATTAGGATGTAATAAACAGTTTGTATAGCAGTACCACATGGCTCGCTTCAGTGACACGTTAACGAGTCAATGACCTGTGAAATATATTTTCGTATGGATCCCGAAGGCATGGTAAGCTGTGATGTCGTTGGTGGTAGTTTTAGGCTAGATCCAGTGGTAACTTTCGTTCTTCAGGTTCCCTGACGTGGTTTGCGGAGCCATTGGAGGATGAAATTGGGGGGGGGGGCGATTTGAGGATGCCGCGAGGGAGAGAGAGGAAGGGGTTTGACTGTGAGCGTGGGGGATCAATTTCTTGCAGTGAAGGTAAGAGGGCTAGGTTTTATGGAGGTGGTGGCGCGTGAGGGGTGGGCCAGGGTCAATCGCTTTGCCTCGTCATGTGGGACCTCACACGGAGTGGATGCCAGGTGGGTTTGTAGGGCTTTATTGCGCTGGCTCGGCCTCACGACGTACTAGGGGTGGGATCGTTCGAATCTGTCAGTAACGGTCCGATCGATCGGAAGATATCGATGTCCATTTTCTTTTTGCAAGGAATAGTCAAAAGTGTTATAGCATGTGAAAAGTCAAGCGCATCTTATATTTCAGGAATAGTCTAAACAAATCAATATGTAACAATCGATTCAATACATATGTTTCTGTAACTCCTAAAATTCTGAAAAAATAGGACGTAATAAACAGTATGTATAACAGTACCACATGGCTTGCTTCGGTGACGCGTTAACGAGTCAACAACCTATGAAATATATTTTCGTATTATTTATATATATTGGATATTGCAGATCTTAGCAGATTTTTTTATAAATTTGGCCAAACTTTAGAAGGTTTGACTTAGAATATTCCTAAAACTGGAATTACTTTGAAACCGAGGGAGCATGAAACAGAACGTGAACGTGGTCAGCGTCCAGTGATGAACCTTCTCAGAACTGTGTTTTTCTACACCAAGAGCTGAGAAAATTGGCAGTATAGAAACTCTGCAACTTCCTATTTGATCGCCTACGACTCGGTAATTCACAGAAGCCACGAACCTGACTGAACTGGTGTGTACAACTCGTGAACCCAAAAGTTGGGCGGCGCCACGGGCACGGTTCACTACCTCCACCGTCGTCCGGCTGCCGCCGGTGGCATCGCGTGACACTTGGCTACTCCGGGGCGCCAGTGATCGCGATCGTGGGCACCACTTCCGGCTGTCCCCTAAGTACGTGCATGCGTTGCAGTAGAGGGGTCAGCATCAGCCGCATCACCACTGGTACTTGGCCTTGACGAGGACGTTCTCGTAGAGCTCGGCGGCGCGGTCCCAGCTGAGGTCCTGCGACATGCCGCGGACCTGCAGGCCCCTCCAGCTCTCCTTGTAGTTCCAGTACGTGTTGAGGCAGTGCCCGAGCGCGTCGATCATCCTGCCGGCGTCCGCGCGGTCGAACGTCCACCCCAGCCCGGTGCCGCCGAACGGGTCGAACGGCGCCACCGTGTCCCGGAGCCCGCCGACGGCGTGCACCACGGGCACGGTCCCGTACGCCATCGCGTACAGCTGGTTCAGCCCGCACGGCTCGAACAGCGACGGCATGAGGAGCACGTCCGCGCCCGCCGTGATCCGGTGCGCCATCCGCACCGAGAACCCCACCCACCCGCGCACCTTGTCCCGGTGCTCCCCCTCGAACCGCCGCAGCATGTCCTCCAGGTCCGGCCGCCCCGTGCCCAGCATCACCAGCTGCACGTCCTGCTGCGCGATCCACGGCATCGCCGCCGCGATGATGTCCACGCCCTTCTGGTGGTCCAGCCGCCCGATGAACCCGATGAGCGGCACGTCGTCGCGGACCTGCAGGCCCAGCTCGCGCTGCAGGGCCGCCTTGCACTGCCGCTTGCCGATGTCCAGCGTGTCTCGGGTGTAGTTGGTGTAGTCGTCGGAGTGCAGGTGCACGTCGACTGCGGGGTTCCACTCGGCCGTGTCGATGCCGTTCACGATGCCGTCCAGCTTCCAGTCGTTCTGGTTTATTATGTCGTGGAGGCCCCAGCCGCCTTCCATCGTCTTCAGCTCCCACATGTAGCCATGGCTGACGGTGACCACCCGGTCTGCCATCTTCAGGCCAGCAGCGAACACGTTGTTGTGCTGGCCGCCAAGGGGATCATACAGTTTGAAGTGATCCATGTAGTGCTCAGGCAAGTCCATGATGTTGAAGTCATCTACAGGGCCACGTCCCTGCAAAGCCAAATATTTAGTCTCCAGGTTTGGCACGATAAAAGATAAAAAATGTGGAGCATATCATTTGTTGATTAACTTTCATGAAGCTATACTAGTCGCCAAATAATTTTCATATAAAAATGTGGTGACATGACAAATAGTTCTAAACTGGAGGAAGTAAGACAGATTGGCAGATGAAAAGCTCTCACTGCTGATCAGTTGTTAAACCTAAAAATCATGCATGGCAACCTCTTATGGAATGACAATACAAGGTCAGCTCGTTTCCAATGAAAGGTACACTGATGGTTCAACTAGTACTCGAGTAAAAATGTGCAGTTAAAGATTGAGGTGTAAAACCTGATGAGCAATGTTATGGATCACGAGAACAGAACGAGTATACTGCATCAGGCCATTGTCTCGGTAATACGCCTTCAGATAAACAGGTAGAAGTGCAGTATGCCAATCGTTTGCAATGAAGACTAAATTGCCATCACCGTAGATAGTACCACCGCATGGAGCGTACCAAGGAACCTGCAAATGTTTGAACAGATGAACATTGTATTCATTTGGATAGGTGCATAATTAATTTGAAGATCATAATGACAGTTCATCTACGCTAGAATAACCAAACATACAGGCATGCTAGCTTGAGCTGTCCTGTGTTTCTTATGACTTAAGACAAGCTGATCAATAAAGCGCACATACGGCTTGCTGCAAGAAACTCAGCTTGAGTTGTCAGCTTGTTCGATGGTAGAGTTCATCTTATATGAGTCCAAAGGAGCAAGAGACATCTCACGTTTCAAATATCAAGAACCAATTTATATGGTCAATTTAAAAAATTTCATCGAGATGTAAATAGTTACCGATGAAGGAATTGGATCAAATTACTCACTCTGCTCCTGAAT
Source organism: Triticum aestivum (assembly GCF_018294505.1). Taxonomy (NCBI): domain Eukaryota; kingdom Viridiplantae; phylum Streptophyta; class Magnoliopsida; order Poales; family Poaceae; genus Triticum; species Triticum aestivum. The sequence continues at coordinate 544,700,904 of NC_057809.1, read as the reverse complement.
AGGCATCAATTTAGTGCACAATCAAGCCATAGAAACTTTGATCACAAATGTGTACGCAGCTGCTAGGTCTCAGCAATGGTGGTGATTGACTAGGTATGTTCTCAGCGCATGGCCATTTTCCATTCAGTTTTTCTTACCTGTAAATTTGGTGAGTCCAGGACTTATATGAAACTTTTACTTGCTTTCTACAAAAGCTGGACCATGATGGTCTTTTCTCCGAAAAAAAGGTAATGGTGTAAGATGAGTATTTGAAACGGACCATGATGATCTGTGTAAGAGAGTAGTTATTTGTGAATTGTTTACACATCTTTTCTTTGCGGGGGAAATTGTTTACACATCAATAGCAATACAATTTGCAAAGGTACCTCCACAGCAGCCTTGCAGAACAAAATCATGCGCTTCAGCACATCCTGCCAAAAATGATGGAAAGGTACACACATCAATTACATAAATATTAAGAGAAATTCGGTTTGATTTTCTATGGCTAAGAAAGCACTGGGGAAACAGATGCTTACCGGTCTTTCTCCTCCATAAATATCATTGTGCCGGTGGCGGAAGGGCGGGGCCTCTAAGAACACAAAATCAACTCCATCGATATAAGAATGAAAGTAGCTCACTTCTGAATCCTGCAAGCCAGACAACAATTCAATTAACTGATCTAGTCAATGGTTCCTTACACTTTTCATCTAATACTGCAGACTCTTTATTTTACATACCTGGCCAGCTACCTTGTAACGTTTGCGAACACCTAGATCACGAGCTTCTCCGTAATCTCCATATTTTGGTATCACGACCTAAAATTTAAAGAAAAAACTTATATTACTTATTTCCAAACTAGGCCAGCATACTCAATTTCGGACATACTCTACACTTAAATTTACAAAGCCCTTATACAGAAAAGTGGCATCTTAGGCATGCATATTGTCATCTCATCTATATTGAGCATGTTACATCAAACATGAAGAATGAATAGTTCTGTTATGACGCCGCATTTCTTCTTCCTCTTCTTCTTTCATATGCATAAATAATATTAGAGCCTAGACAAATATTCAAACAATCAAGGTTATAGTGTAAGTTTTTCTTTTCCACATGTTGCACACAAACTGAAAAGAACAACAACTTCTAAATGTTGCTCAAGCACGAGTTGCAGCACAACTTAATTACTCCCTCCGTTTGTTTTTATAAGACGTTCAGACAACTTGCTTTGTGCTGTTTTGAACAGTGTCTGAAAGTCTAAAACGTCTTGTAAAAATAAACAGAGGTCGTACATGTTTAGCCTCTTATGGAGAGCATCGGCATCAAAATGTGGTTACATTTTATATAAAAATATTCATCTACTAATTAAGTAAATCATGATCTCCCTTTGCAAGATGGAGCAAAGAGAAAAGCAAAGGAGTGGGTACCATAACACGATGCCCTCTTCTTGCCAGAGCCTTCGGCAAAGCACCCACAACATCTCCAAGCCCACCTATGCACGATATCATTAGTCAGAGAACAATTCACACAAGTTTAAGAGTAGTACATTCTAAGTTTGAAGGCTCATTCCTTCGCAAAAAAAGAAAAAAGAAAAAAAAAGTCTGATTGCTCGAGGCTCGAGCTCAATCAAACAGAACTAAAGGGAAGTCTAATTGCTCAGTTTATGTATGCACACCTGTTTTACAGAAAGGAGCACATTCAGAAGCCACAACGATGACATTCATCACATTCGGGCCAGCCAAAGGAGCAGACCCCATGTTCTCACTGTCAACCGGAGAACTCCACACTTTTGCTGCATCTCCACCGGCATCAACCTTAGCCCCAACCTGTTCAGCGACAACGACGTCTTTCCAATAACCTGATGCCGCCGCCGAGACAGGAGCTGACGGATCGACTTCGGATCTGCTCCCAGCTGCCCAATGTTGCTCTGCAACGGTACTATCTGGCCTGGGTGCAGATGCAACTGATTTTTGTGAAACAGCATCCTCATTTTCAGCAGCCTGAGCACGCAATGGAACCCATCAACAGTTCAGCATAAGAAAGCATGATAAAAACTGAAGGTCAATGCCGGATGATGCCTGTTAGTAACAAAAGTGAAGGGAAAACGCATGGCAAAAACTGCACGTGAGGCTACATTTCCGACAGAAAGGGCGACTAAACTGAACTGCGCTTTCTGCACTAAAAATAACACCCACTCTGACAAGCAAAGCCTTTGCAGAAATTTCGAATGGAAAAGAAGGAATGATACGAGCGTTACCAACCTCGAGCTTGCCGCGCTGCCCAGAGGCTGCCTGCCTCGAGCCCTCCCCTGCTATTGCCTTCCCCGCGCCCTCCTCACCACCAGCCACTGCCGCTGCTGCTGAAACACGGCGGCACGGCACCGATCCGTCCCGAGAAAACCCTCGCCGTTCCCAATGCAGCCGCGTACCGGCGGCACCGAAAGAGCGCGGTGAGCTGCTCCGCCAGCGCCGCGACGACGAGGAGGAGGCCACGAGCAAGAGGAACGCCGCGGACGAGGAAGCGATGTGCCCCAACATCCCGGGATCCGACGCGCCAGAAGTCTTCGGGGATGAACAGAAACAGCCGGACAAACAAGGCAGAGTAGTAGTGGACGAGGGCGACGGCGAGCGGCGCGAGCACGAGGGAAATTAAGCGCGGGTGGAAGAAAGATCTGCGCTGGCTACGTGTGGCTGCAGGTTTTTTGCGGCGGTACGGAGCGGGGGGGGGGGGGGGGGCGGGAGGCGGAGGAACTGGAGGCCGGGGACAGGCGAGCGGCTTGTGTGGTGGAGCTCGGAGGCCGAGACTGGGAAGAGCTAGAGCGCCCGCGCCGAGGAAGACGACGGGTAGAGGGGAGTGAACGGCGGAGTGTTGGCTCTTCCTTTTTTTCTGTGGGCTTGACACGGCCTGTGGATGACGGGTGGGCCCATCCTTGCCTACAACGTGCGTCACGTGTAGTGCTGGCCGCTGCTCATTGGTCAAGCGTCGCTGCGGGTCCACGGGAACCGCTGTAGTTTATGTACCCATGTGCCGTGTAGGATTGGGGGTTCGCGTCACTGGCTCTTGGGCTCCACTGTTGGAAATATGGGCCGATGGTACTCGTTGGCACATTGGCCTAGCTTAAAATTTCGAGGCCGATGGCTTGGTTTAAAAAGCTTGGGCGAAGAATTGGATCTTTGCTCTACACGAAACCTTATACAAAGCGATGAGTTCGTCCGCATGGTTGGTTACCTATGAGCGATCCGAGGTGCGATAAGGAAGGCAATTCACGAGGACATATTTCAGAGTCCGCACTCTATCCACGGATCCATCACATCCTATATTTTTTTGAGCATATAACTTTGTTTATCAAATGATAGCCAAGTCGTTTACAAAGAGATGAAGAATAAAGTCAGGGATGTTTTTCCATACTTCAGACTTTTTCATGCTAATATAATGCTTTGCTAGAGCATTCGCTACTGTGTTCGCCTCTCTACTGCAGTGATCAAAGGAAATATGAGCAAATTCCATTGTCATTAGGGAGCACTCTGCTATAATAGACACTGCTGGTCCCATATATGCATTAGGGTTTGAAACTGCCTCCAGCGCCCTTGTGCTATCAGATTCTATCACCAGCTTTGTGCAGCCTAAATTTGCAACTAGATTCAGTCCACACCGGGGTAGTAGCTTAGAGGCTGCACCTAAGAACTGTCCTTGATCATTGCGTGCTATTGCTCCACAAGCACCTGAGAGATTATCCGCAATAAAGGATGCATCAACATTTATTTTAATCATCCCCACTTCCGGTTTCTTCCAAACCTGATCACTCTTCCGAACAGCCTGTTTTGGAGTATTTACTCGTACAAAATTAGTGGCTAGAACCTGTATTGACATAGCCGCTTGTTCTGTCGTCTGGGTAGTTTCCCCCTTGGTATACAATCTCCTCTGCCACCAGATGAACCACATGGCCACCAATATGAATTCGGGTGCTGGGATGTTACTCACCGTCTCATGTACCTGGAGCAAGGAGTCAAGGTTTATCGAGCCCGAGCGGTCCTGAGTGATCACCCTGTCAATCTCGGTCGCTAACCCCAGCTTTTCCCATATAACATATGCTCGAGAGCACGTGAACAGGCAATGTTGGATGTCCTCCAATCCGATATTACAAAGCGGGCATTGTGGCAGTAAAGGTATGTGCCGACTGGCCAACACCCCATAGCAAGGCAAAACTCCCTTCAGCACTTTCCAACCAAAATGTTTAACTTTCCCTGGTAGCCTTAATTTCCATAAATCTTTCCAAACCCCATGCTCGTTAGCACTGCCTTGGCTGTTTCGGTTAAAGTATCGTCCAAACTGGTTCTCAAACTCAACATGATATGCCGATCTCACTGAAAATGTTCCCGACCTTGTGTGGTTCCAAGCTACAAGATCTTCCACTACTTCCACATTAAGCTGAATTTGCAGTATTCTATTTGCATCGACTGGCGAGAACACTTGCCGAATGAGGTCCTCATCCCAGTATCCTGTATGAGGATCAATTATTTCCTCTACTCTTGTCAACATGATGCCACCTCTAGGTGTGATCAACTTCCTAGTTGCACTTGAAGGGATCCAAGGGTCATCCCATAAATTGATATGTGAACCAGATCCTACCCGCCAGATACATCCCCTCTTAAAAGTTTTAATTCCCTCAACAATGCTTTGCCAGGTAAACGAAGCTCCTTTCTTTGGACCAGCTTTCAATATATCTCCACCGGGATAATATTTTGCGCTCAACACTCTTGCACACAGCGAATCAGGGTTTTGGATTAGACGCCAACACTGCTTTACTAACATAGCAAGATTAAAGCTGTGAAGGTCTCTAAATCCCATACCACCCCTTTTCTTTGGTACACACATTTTCCACCACGCAAACCAATGCATTTTCCTCTTCTCCTCTCCATCTCCCACCAAAAACCGGATATTTCATCGGTAATTGACTTACAGATTCCTTTCGGCAGCTTGAACACAGACATAGCATATGATGGGATTGCTAGCGCTACTGCCTTAATCAGAATCTCCAGCACATCCTATTTGGTAGAGCGCCAAGTTATTCACAATCAAAGTGCCCATAATACTGGTCGATGTGGCCCCAAGACAAACACATTGGCTGGCTTCGGAGGCGGATTGTGCAAAGATAAATGTTGATGTGGCCTCAGACTGCAAGTGGGAGTATGCATGGGACTCCCACCTTTAGCCCACTTGATCCCACTACGTTTGGTAGGAATAACCGGTCATCACGTCACAACTTGCGCAAATTATGTGGGCACAAGTGGAATCTCATCCCACTTACTAGCAAATGCACTCACGATGAAGATGGGCCAGAACGCGTACAAACACGACGGCCAGTAGCTTGCGGGACATAGCAATGGAAGAGGAGATGACCGTTGGAGCGGGACACGCCGACAGCTTGGCGGATACTGCAACGGCGCCCTCCCCTGGACTGCCGTCAGTGAGGGTGAGGCGGAAGCCTCGGGACGGTCGTCGCCGATTCACGGGAGCCGGTTCTGGGCCCTGTCGGAGCTGGCGATGGAGGACTCGGTCGGCGAGATGGTCTCCTTCCAGGGAAGACGCTTAATCGAGAGGTGGAGAGTGGAGATGGAGGCGTGGCTGGAATGCAGGGGTCCCCACGGGTCGGTGCCGTCGGAGGTGATGAACTGCGAGGTACCTCGGTCGCCTCTGGTGGCGCATGACACGCGTAGGGGTGCGACTGCGCCGACGAGCTGTTGTAGGTTGGAGGTGCAGAAGGAGGAGCCGACCAATCTTGATGTGCGAGCAGTGATGAACTCGCCGGGTGCGACGGCGCGGGCGCGTCGGGTTCAGGTGCGGTGGAGTTGCCCAGTGCAGGGGGCGGTGAGCTCTGGCTCGCAGGGTGCAGTTGCGTGAACAGGAGGAGAAAATTGTGCCTCGTCGCCCAGCTGCAGGCGGCGGTCGTCCCCGTGTGCACGGTTCAGGTGCCGGTGCGGCCATTTGCGCTCATCCAGGTGACCAGCGTTGGCGGGATGCCGGCATGCAGTCATTGAAAGGCATCTCCTCATGGCTTTCGACACCGCCTCTGTCACTCGCGATAATGCCCCAAGGGAAGGGAAGGGGCTGGTGGGTGCGGTGGGATCCCAATGGGTTAATAGGGCTAGCCCACTTAATGTTTTTCCGTCTAATGGGATCCCACTAAAGCAATTTAGGTGGGATGGGCTGGTTAGTCCCATTTAATTCCACTCTCATCTGCAGCCTGAATGTGGCCATATCACGTAATAATGGTTTCAGAATGGTCGGAACGATGTGTTGAAGGTAAATGTTGATGCGGCCATATCACATAATGATGGTTTCAGAGTGGTGGGAGCTATGCGTAGAGATAGCACTGGAGCTTTGGGTGCTTCCACAAATTTTTCACGGCAAAATCAGACCCAACTACACTTTGATGCGTTGGCAGTCAGAAAAGCCATGGCTCTTTTGGAGGATATTTATATCCAGCGAATCCACGTTGCCTCGGATTGTAAGATGGTGGTCTATGACATTAAACTGGGTATTTCGGCGATATATGGAGCGATCATCCATAAAATCAGAGAATACTCTTCAGTGCTTAATTTTTATAACATAGTTCATGAGTTTTCAAGCTCAAATTTCGAAGCTCGCAATTTAGCGAAGCACACTCTTTCTTTAGGGGTTGGCTTCCATGTGTGGTTGTGTCAGTGCAATAATCATCATTTTGTCTCTCTAAACATCGTGATGAATTAAATATAGGCTTCGCGAGTTTGTCTAGTTTTTTTATGGTTGGATGGTTAGATCATCTACATCCAGGCCCTTCAAATTCCCCTTATACGAGCGGACGGGTCGGTCGGTAATGGGTTGTGAAAACGTGGTCCAACCGGTCCCCTCAAACCGGCGCTATATGTCCAGCTCGTCTGGCACCCCTCAAACCCGGCCCATATCTGGGGGCAAAATGGGGAGGTCCGGGCGCATCCGTCACGTCAGACCTGAGAGATCGGATCCACAACCAAATCTCTCAAAATCATTCCCAATGTAGCCCTACCACCCTTCTTTCTCTCATCTCTTCTGGCTTTCTTGCAACGACCCTCCCCTAGTGTCGTCACCAACCTAGTTCCACCATCGTCCCAACCCCACAACGCCTCCACCACTAGCACAAACCCCTCCCACCATCTCCACCGCTCTGACATTATTGCAGTACGTACTGCTCCTCCGGTCATACACTTTGCCCTCTATGTGTTCGACAGAATTCCAAGATTTTTTTATTCTTTTGTAGGTATTATGATGGATTCTTCGGATTCATTGATGATGAGTTTCAGAACAATGAGCTTGATGAATTCATCCAACAAAGAGTTCATCGATTCGTTGGTTTACACCATTCAGTGATGCCATGTACTCCTAGAAAGGAGTAAGAGCGACTCTAGCAGATGCCCTAAAACTGGCTACAGGTTTTTTGCGGCGACATGGAGTGGGGGGCCTGGAGGTGGAGGAGCTGAGGGAGAGGCGAGCGGCTTGTGTGGTGGAGCTCGGAGGCCGAGACGGGGACGAGCTAGAGCGCCCGCGCCGAGGAAGACGACGAGTAGACGGGAGTGAACGATGGAGTGTTGGATTTTTTATTTTCTGTGGCCTTGACACATCCTATGGATGACGGGTGGGTCCATGCTTGACAACAACGTGCGTCATGTGTAGTGGTAGCTGCTACCCATTGGTCAAGGGTCACTCTGGGTCCACGGAAAGCGTTGTAGTTTGTGTACCCATATGTCGTGTGGGATTGGGGGCTTCGCGTCACGGGCTCTTGTGCTCCACTATTTTTTTGACCTACTTGGGCTCCACTGTTTTTTAAATAATCATGCAAAGCTTTATGAAACTGTCACAATGTTGACAGGGATGAAAGAAAGTTCATCGGGATAGACTAACCAAACATGGCGGCCAACCTCCTAATTGAACTGCATGCTTCGCAAGATTGTGAGCTTCAAAATTCAAGCTCCTAAACTCATGGACAAAATTACATAAAATGAAACTACTCGAATACTCTACGATTTCATGTATAATAGCACCGTAGCCCGCCCCACTCTTCTTCTTAATATCCTCGATCACCACCTTACAATCTGATGCAACATGGATAGACTGTAAATTAAGATCATTTGCGAGAGCCATTGATTCCCTTACTGCTAGTGCCTCCAATGTGGTAGGGTCGCTGATGCCCCTAAAGACAACGACCGATGAACCCAGGTACATTCCCTCCCTGTCTCTGCACACTTCCGCAACTGCCCCTATACCCGAACTCCCAGCTATGGCAACATCCACATTAGCCTTCACCATTTTCTCCGGCGGTTCTAGCGAGTGGGTTGGTCTCACCACTTTGTTTTGCGACATGGGTGCAATCGATTTCTTTAAAACTTGGAGATCATTCCAATATGACTGGATGAAAAGATGTGTTGACAACGGGCTTTGATGGATATCCTCATATACATCCTTTCTCCTCACTCTCCATATCGCCCAGATGGTGATCACCATGCAAACTAGCTTATCATGAGATAACACATCACTCATGGTGAAAATCCAGTCCCTTGCGTTCTTGTTCTAATGCTGGCACATTTGTTCCATGAGTCCCTCATCAGATAATTCCCATACACTTCGGGCCATCGAGCAATTTAGTAGTGCATGTCTCCATGAATCTCTCACGCCACATAACATGCATGCCACCGAGTTGACCATGTTCCTATGCTCGAGTAGATCAGTCGTAGGTATTGAGCTATGTGCAAGGCACTATAGGAACATCTTTAGCTTGGACGGTACATCAATTTTCTAAAGTTTTGTCCACTCATTCCCTTCCCTCTCATACCCTGAAGATCCAGATTTTCAAAGTTCTCATCAATCCAATTTTCTCTAGTAATTTTTGTTTGTGAGATCATTCACCACTGTTGGAATGGTAAAGATGGATATGTGCCGATGGTACCCATTGGGACATTGGCCTCACTCATTCATTTTTTGAGGATATATATTGTTCCCTCTCAAGTCTTCTTCGATAGATTCATATCCTCATGAAGTCCAAAACCATAGAATTTGCACCCCGCGCAAATGTGGTAATGTACATCCACACCTCTCCATCTTGTCCTTTCGCTAGGGTTTAGTCTTCCCTCCTTAGTGTGTTTGCATTGAGTCTATATCTTCTCTCATCGGTGCGTTGGCGTTAAGTGTATATCTTCTCCCCCCTCTGCTTAATCCTGATCGTGGTCTTGCTTGGGCTGACTACAGGTTGGTATTGAACCCTTTCTCGGCCTTGGCGATTGGTGGCAGGGTCATGGGAGGTGAGGTCTCTTAAGGGCTTTCCTTCCGCGCCAGACTGGATCGAGAAGTGACTACTCTCATGGCATCAGAGACCAGGGCTCGTCATCTTGGATATCAGAGAAGAAAACCTTGAAGTTATGGTGTGTGGCCTGGATCTTAATGAGGAAGACCTCAGTGATGTGATTTACGAGGAGGAATGCATTGGACTACCATCATTTGTGTGCATATGGATAAGGAGTTAGCAGCTTTTGGTTAATCAAGAACATGAGGACCGCCTGGGATCTAGCACTGCCCATCAAGATCTGGCCCCTGGATCCAAATTTTTTGTGATGCAATTCAGGTGCGGGATTGGGAGAAAGTCACTCAAGGTGGGCCATGGCACTTTAGGGGGGAATCATGTTCCGATTACACTGCAAGATGGGTTTACCAAGCATTCCTCTATTGAATTCTTCATTTTTTATATTTGGGCTATAATTTATGAACCGCCTCATGGTTACCATGGTATGATCAAGTCATGGCATCAAAGGTAGAGAGCATGCAGTGGCTGAACCTGCTTCGTTTGATTTTGAGGGAAATTTCTTAGAAGTCCGGGTGAGACTCGATGTTTGCAAGCCATTGAAGAAAGCAACCTCTTTGGTTACGGGAGGAAAATACAAGACCTTTGCAATCAAATATGAGAGGCTACCAGATTGGTGACAGGTCTATGGAATGGTGGGGCATCAATTCATGGAACATGGTGATGGGGTCCACCCTGGTTTTGAAGAATGTTTGAGGTTCCTAGAATATGCGTTGTAGCCTAGGGCCTGTTGGAAATATGCCCTAGAGGCAATAATAAAATGGTTATTATTATATTTCTTTGTTCATGATAATTGTCTATTGTTCATGCTATAATTGTGTTATCCGGAAATCGTAATACATGTGTGAATACATAGACCACAACACGTCCCTAGTGAGCCTCTAGTTGACTAGCTCGTTGATCAAAAGATAGTCATGGTTTCCTGACTATGGACATTGGATGTCATTGATAACGGGATCACATCATTAGGAGAATGATGTGATGGACAAGACCCAATCCTAAGCATAGCTCAAAGATCGTGTAGTTCGTTTGCTGTAGCTTTTCCGAATGTCAAGTATCATTTCCTTAGACCATGAGATTGTGCAACTCCCGGATACCGTAGGAGTGCCTTGGGTGTGCCAAACGTCACAACGTAACTGGGTGACTATAAAGGTACATTACAGGTATCTCCGAAAGTATCTGTTGAGTTGGCACGAATCGAGACTGGGATTTGTCACTCCGTATGACGGAGAGGTATCTCTGGGCCCACTCGGTAATGCATCATCATAGTGAGCTCAGAGTGACCAAGTGGTTGATCACGGGATCATGCATTACGGCACGAGTAAAGTGACTTGCCGGTAACAAGATTGAACGAGGTATTGGGATACCGACGATCCAGTCTCGGGCAAGTAACGTACCGATTGACAAAGGGAATTGTATACAGATTGATTGAATCCTCGACATCATGGTTCATCCGATGAGATCATCGTGGAGCATGTGGGTGACAACATGGGTATCCAGATCCCGCTGTTGGTTATTGACCAGAGAGGCATCTCGGTCATGTCTGCATGTCTCCCGAACCCGTAGCGTCTACACACTTAGGCTTCGGTGACGCTAGGGTTGTAGAGATATTAGTATGCAGTAACCCGAAAGTTGTTCGGAGTCCCGGATGAGATCCCGGACATCACGAGGAGTTCCGGAATGGTCCGGAGGTAAAGATTTATATATGGGAAGTCAAGTTTTGTCCATCGGGAAGGTTTCGGGGGTTACCGGTATTGTACCGGGACCACCGGAAGGGTCCCGGGGGTCCACCGGGTGGGGCCACCTATCCCGGAGGGCCCCATGGGTTGAATTGGGTGGGGAACCAGCCCCTAGTGGGCTGGTGCGCCCCTCCTTGGGCCTGCCCTGCGCCAAGGGTTGGGAAACCCTAGGGATGGGGACGCCCCCCACTTGGCTTGGGGGGGAAGCCACCCTTGGCCGCCGCCCCCTTGGAGATCCATCTCCCTAGGGTCGGCGCCCCCCCAAGGCCCCTATATAAAGAGGGGAGAGGGAGGGCAGCCGCACCGCTTGCTCTTAGCGCCTCCCTCTCCCTCCGTAACACCTCTCCTCCCCGCTTGCGCTTGGCGAAGCCCTGCCGGGATCCTGCTGCATCCACCACCACGCCGTCGTGCTGCTGGATCTTCATCAACCTCTCCTCCCCCCTTGCTGGATCAAGAAGGAGGAGACGTCTTCCTAACCGTACGTGTGTTGAACGCGGAGGTGCCGTCCATTCGGCACTAGGTCATCGGTGATTTGAATCACGTCGAGTACGACTCCATCAACCCCGTTCTCTTGAACGCTTCCGCGTGCGATCTACAAGGGTATGTAGATGCACTCCTCTCTCCCTCATTGCTAGATGACTCCATAGATTGATCTTGGTGATGCGTAGAAAATTTTAAAATTCTGCTACGTTTCCCAACAGTGGCATCATGAGCTAGGTCTAGGCGTAGTTACTATGCACGAGTAGAACACAAAGCAGTTGTGGGCGTCGATATTGTCAATTTTCTTGCCGTTACTAGTCGTATCTTGATTAGGCGGCATCGTGGGATGAAGCGGCCCGGACCGACCTTACACATACGCTTACGTGAGACTGGTTCCACCGACTGACATGCACTAGTTGCATAAGGTGGCTGGCGGGTGTCTGTATCTCCCACGTTAGTCGGATCGGATTCGATGAACAGGGTCCTTATGAAGGGTAAATAGAAATTGGCAATTCACGTTGTGGTTGTTGGCATAGGTAAGAAACGTTCTTGCTAGAAACCTATAGCAGCCACGTAAAAACTTGCAACAACAATTAGAGGACGTCTAACTTGTTTTTGCAGCAAGTGTTTTGTGATGTGATATGGCCAAAGGATGTGTTGAATGATATATGTGATGTATGAGATGATCATGTTCTTGTAATAGGAATCACGACTTGCATGTCGATGAGTATGACAATCGGCAGGAGCCATAGGAGTTGTCTTTATTCATTTATGACCTGCGTGTCAACATAAACGTCATGTAATTACTTTACTTTATTGCTAAAGCGTTAGCCATAGTAGTAGAAGTAATAGATGACGAGACAACTTCAAGAAGACACGATGATGGAGATCATGATGATGGAGATCATGGTGTCATGCTGGTGACAACGATGATCATGGAGCCCCGAAGATGGAGATCAAAAGGAGCAAATGATATTGGTCATATCATGTCACTATTTGATTGCATGTGATGTTTATCATGTTTTACATCTTATTTGCTTAGAACGACGGCATCTTAAATAAGATGATCCCTCACAATAATTTCAAGAAAGTGTTCCCCCTAACTGTGCACCGTTGCGAAGGTTTGTTGTTTCGAAGCACCACGTGATGATCGGGTGTGATAGATTCTAACGTTTGAATACAACGGGTGTAAGCCAGATTTACACACGCAATACACTTAGGTTGACTTGACGAGCCTAGCATGTACAGACATGGCCTCGAAACACGGAAGACCGAAAGGTCGAGCATGAGTCGTATAGAAGATACAATCAACATGAAGATGTTCACCGATGTTGGCTAGTCCGTCTCATGTGATGATCGGACACGGCCTAGTTAACTCGGATCATGTTTCACTTAGATGACTGGAGGGATGTCTATCTGAGTGGGAGTTCATTGAGTAATTTGATTAGATGAACTTAATTATCATGAACTTAGTCTAAAATCTTTACAATATGTCTTGTAGATCAAATGGCCCACGTTGTCCTCAACTTCAACGCGTTCCTAGAGAAAACCAAGCTGAAAGACGATGGCAGCAACTATACGGACTGGGTCCGGAACCTGAGGATCATCCTCATAGCTGCCAAGAAAGATTATGTCCTAGAAGCACCGCTAGGTGATGCACCTGTCCCACAAAACCAAGACGTTATGAACACTTGGCAGTCACGTGTTGATGATTACTCCCTCGTTCAGTGCGGCATGCTTTACAGCTTAGAACCGGGGCTCCAAAAGCGTTTTGAGAGACACGGAGCATACGAGATGTTCGAAGAGCTGAAAATGGTTTTTCAAGCTCATGCCCGGGTCGAGAGATATGAAGTCTCTGACAAGTTCTTCAGCTATAAGATGGAGGAAAATAGTTCTATAAGTGAGCACATACTCAGAATGTCTGGGTTGCATAACCGCTTGACTCAGCTGGGAGTTAATCTCCCGGATGACGCGGTTATTGACAGAATCCTTCAGTCGCTTCCACCGAGCTACAAGAGCTTTGTGATGAACTTCAATATGCAGGGGATGGAAAAGACCATTCCTGAGGTGTATTCAATGCGGAAATCAGCAGAGGTGGAAATCAAAAAGGAACATCAAGTGTTGATGGTGAATAAAACCACTAAGTTCAAGAAAGGCAAGGGTAAGAAGAACTTCAAGAAGGACGGCAAGGGAGTTGCCGCGCCCGGTAAGCAAGCTGCCGGGAAGAAGCCAAAGAATGGACCCAAGCCCGAGACCGAGTGTTTTTATTGCAAGGGAAGTGGTCACTGGAAGCGGAACTGCCCCAAATACTTAGCGGACAAGAAGGTCGGCAACACTAAAGGTATATGTGATATACATGTAATTGATGTGTACCTTACCAGTACTCGTAGTAGCTCCTGGGTATTTGATACCGGTGCGGTTGCTCACATTTGTAACTCAAAGCAGGAGCTGCAGAATAAGCGGAGACTGGCGAAGGACGAGGTGACGATGCGCATCGAGAATGGTTCCAAGGTCGATGTGATCGCTGTCGGCACGCTGCCTCTACATTTACCTACGGATTAGTTTTAAACCTCAATAATTGTTATTTAGTGCCAGCTTTGAGCATGAACATTGTATCAGGATCTCGTTTAATTCGAGATGGCTACTCATTTAAATCTGAGAATAATGGTTGTTCTATTTATATGAGAGATATGTTTTATGGTCATGCTCCGATGGTGAATGGTTTATTCTTAATGAATCTCGAGCATAATGCTACACATATTCATAGTGTGAATACCAAAAGATGTAAGGTTGATAATGATAGTCCCACATACTTGTGGCACCGCCGCCTTGGTCACATAGGTGCCAAACGCATGAAGAAGCTCCATGCAGATGGACTTTTAGAGTCTCTTGATTACGAATCATTTGACACGTGCGAGGCATTTCCTCATGGGTAAAATGACCAAGACTCCGTTCTCAGGAACAATGGAGCGAGCAACCAACTTATTGGAAATCATACATACTGATGTGTGCGGTCCAATGAGTGTTGAGGCTCGCGGTGGCTATCGTTATGTTCTCACCCTCACTGATGACTTGAGTAGATATGGGTATGTCTACTTAATGAAACACAAGTCTGAGACCTTTGAAAAGTTCAAGGAATTTTAGAGTGAGGTTGAGAATCAACGTGACAAGAAAATCAAGTTCTTGCGATCAGATCGTGGGGGAGAATACTTGAGTCACGAATTTGGCACACACTTAAGAAAATGTGGAATAGTTTCACAACTCACGCCGCCTGGAACACCTCAGCGTAATGGTGTGTCCAAACGTCGTAATCGCACTCTATTGGATATGGTCCGATCTATGATGTCTCTTACCGATTTACCGCTGTCATTTTGGGGCTATGCTTTAGAGATTGCCGCATCCACTTTAAATAGGGCTCCTTCGAAATCCGTTGAGACGACACCGTATGAATTATGGTTTGGGAAGAAACCTAAGCTATCGTTTCTAAAAGTTTGGGGATGCGATGCTTATGTCAAGAAACTTCAACCTGAAAAGCTTGAGCCCAAGTCGAAAAAATGCGTCTTCATAGGATACCCTAAAGAAACTATTGGGTATACCTTCTACCTCAGATCCGAAGGCAAGATCTTTGTTGCCAAGAATGGGTCCTTTCTAGAGAAAGAGTTTCTCTCGAAAGAAATAAGTGGGAGGAAAGTAGAACTTGATGAAGTATTACCTCTTGAACCGGTAAGTGGCACAGCTCAAGAAAATGTTCCTGAGGTGCCTGCACCGACTAGAGAGGAAGTTAATGATGATGATCATGAAACTTCAGATCAAGTTACTACTGAACTTCGTAGGTCCACGAGGACACGTTCCGCACCAGAGTGGTATGGAAACCCTGTCTTGGAAATCATGTTGTTATACAACGGTGAACCTTCAAACTATGAAGAAGCGATGGCGGGCCCGGATTCCGACAAATGGCTAGAAGCCATGAAATCCGAGATAGGATCCATGTATGAAAACAAAGTATGGACTTTGACTGAATTGCCCGATGATCGGCGAGCCATACAAAATAAATGGATCTTTAAGAAGAAGACAGACGCGGATGGTAATGTGACCATCTATAAAGCTCGGCTTGTCGCTAAGGGTTATCGACAAGTTCAAGGGGTTGACTACGATGAGACTTTCTCACCCGTAGCGAAGTTGAAGTCCGTCCGAATCATGTTAGCAATTGCCGCATTCTATGATTATGAGATATGGCAAATGGACGTCAAAACGGCATTCCTTAATGGTTTCCTTAAGGAAGAATTGTATATGATGCAGCCGGAAGGTTTTGTCGATCCTGAGAATGCTGACAAGGTGTGCAAGCTCCAACGCTCGATTTATGGGCAGGTGCAAGCATCTCGGAGTTGGAACATTCGTTTTGATGAGATGATCAAAGCGTTTGGGTTTACGCAAACTTATGGAGAAGCCTGCATTTACAAGAAAGTGAGTGGGAGCTCTGTAGCATTTCTCATATTGTATGTGGATGACATACTGTTGATGGGAAATGATATAGAATTCTTGGAAAACATAAAGGCCTACTTGAACAAGTGTTTTTCAATGAAGGACCTTGGAGAAGCTGCTTATATATTAGGCATCAAGATCTATAGAGATAGATCGAGACGCCTCATTGGTCTTTCACAGAGTATGTACCTTGACAAGATATTGAAGAAGTTCAAAATGGATCAGTCAAAGAAGGGGTTCTTGCCTACATTGCAAGGTACGAGATTGAGCACGGCTCAATGCCCGACCACGGCAGAAGATAGAGAAAAGATGAGTGTCGTCCCCTATGCCTCGGCCATAGGGTCTATCATGTATGATATGCTGTGTACCAGACCTGATGTAAACCTTGCCGTAAGTTTGGTAGGAAGGTACCAAAGTAATCCCGGCATGGAACACTGGATAGCGGTCAAGAATATCCTAAAGTACCTAAAAAGGACTAAGGACATGTTTCTCGTGTATGGAGGTGACGAAGAGCTCGTCGTAAAGGGTTACGTCGATGCTAGCTTCGACACAGATCTGGATGACTCTAAGTCACAAACCGGATACATGTATATTTTGAATGGTGGGGCAGTAAGCTGGTGCAGTTGCAAGCAAAGCATTGTGGCGGGATCTACATGTGAAGCGGAGTACATGGCAGCCTCGGAGGCAGCACAAGAAGCAGTCTGGGTGAAGGAGTTCATTACCGACCTAGGAGTCATACCCAATGCGTCGGGCCCGATGACTCTCTTCTGTGACAACACTGGACCTATTGCTCTTGCCAAGGAGCCCATGTTTCACAGGAAGACCAGGCATATCAAGTGTCGCTTCAACTCCATTCGTGAAAGTGTTCAAAATGGAGACATAGAGATTTGTAAAGTACATATGGACCTGAATGTGGCAGATCCGTTGACTAAACCTCTCCCTAGAGCAAAACATGATCAACACCAGAACTGCATGGGTGTTCGATTCATCACAATGTAACTAGAATACCGACTCTAGTGCAAGTGGGAGACTGTTGGAAATATGCCCTAGAGGCAATAATAAAATGGTTATTATTATATTTCTTTGTTCATGATAATTGTCTATTGTTCATGCTATAATTGTGTTATCCGGAAATCGTAATACATGTGTGAATACATAGACCACAACACGTCCCTAGTGAGCCTCTAGTTGACTAGCTCGTTGATCAAAAGATAGTCATGGTTTCCTGACTATGGACATTGGATGTCATTGATAACGGGATCACATCATTAGGAGAATGATGTGATGGACAAGACCCAATCCTAAGCATAGCTCAAAGATCGTGTAGTTCGTTTGCTGTAGCTTTCCGAATGTCAAGTATCATTTTCTTAGACCATGAGATTGTGCAACTCCCGGATACCGTAGGAGTGCCTTGGGTGTGCCAAACGTCACAACGTAACTGAGTGACTATAAAGGTACATTACAGGTATCTCCGAAAGTATCTGTTGGGTTAGCACGAATCGAGACTAGGATTTGTCACTCCATATGACGGAGAGGTATCTCTGGGCCCACTCGGTAATGCATCATCATAATGAGCTCAAAGTGACCAAGTGGTTGATCACGGGATCATGCATTACGGCATGAGTAAAGTGACTTGCCGGTAACGAGATTGAACGAGGTATTGGGATACCGACGATTGAGTCTCGGGCAAGTAATGTACCGATTGACAAAGGGAATTGTATACAGATTGATTGAATCCTCGACATCGTGGTTCATCCGATGAGATCATCGTGGAGCATGTGGGAGCCAACATGGGTATCCAGATCCCGCTGTTGGTTATTGACCGGAGAGGCGTCTCGGTCATGTCTGCATGTCTCCCGAACCCGTAGGGTCTACACACTTAAGGTTCGGTGACGCTAGGGTTGTAGAGATATTAGTATGCAGTAATCCGAAAGTTGTTCGGAGTCCCGGATGAGATCCCGGACGTCACGAGGAGTTCCAGAATGGTCCGGAGGTAAAGATTTATATATGGTAAGTCAAGTTTTGTCCATCGGGAAGGTTTCGGGGGTTACCGGTATTGTACCGGGACCACCGGAAGGGTCCCGGGGGTCCATCGGGTGGGGCCATCTATCCCGGACGGCCCCATGGGCTGAATTGGGTGGGGAACCAGCCCCTAGTGGGTTGGTGCACCCCTCCTTGGGCCTGCCCTGCGCCTAGGGTTGGGAAACCCTAGGGGTGGGGACGCCCCCCACTTGGCTTGGGGGGGAAGCCACCCTTGGCCGCCGCCCCCTTGGAGATCCATCTCCCTAGGGCCGGCACCCCCCAAGGCCCCTATATAAAGAGGGGGGAGGGAGGGAGGGCAGCCGCACCGCTTGCTCTTGGCGCCTCCCTCTCCCTTCGTAACACCTCTCCTCCCCGCTTGCGCTTGGCGAAGCCCTGCCGGGATCCTGCTGCATCCACCACCACGCCGTCGTGCTGCTGGATCTTCATCAACCTCTCCTTCGCCCTTGCTGGATCAAGAAGGAGGAGACGTCTTCCTAACCGTACGTGTGTTGAACGCGGAGGTGCCGTCCGTTCGGCACTAGGTCATCGGTGATTTGAATCACGTCGAGTACGACTCCATCAACCCTGTTCTCTTGAATGCTTCCGCGCACGATCTACAAGGGTATGTAGATGCACTCCTCTCTCCCTCGTTGCTAGATGACTCCATAGATTGATCTTGGTGATGCGTAGAAAATTTTAAAATTCTGCTACGTTTCCCAATAGGGCCCTCCAAGGGCGTTGCTTGATGTGCTCATGGGTCTAGTAGTGGTAATGGGCATGGAGGCCATGTGAAACTAGGATGGAGGGAGCGATAATGATGGACACTATGAGGATGAGGACGGTCCATATGCTACAGCAACTGAAGCTAACCTGAATAGGAAGCACACTTCAGAAGAGATAGTTCCTGCTAGGAGTACTACTTTGGTTGTGAGTGCCCCCCGCAATGGAACATTGGCTCTAACTCTGCCCGAGTATCCCCCAAATCCCCCTCTGAAGCAAGATCCCAAGAGACCTAAAACTAGCATTAGATATAAGAACAATGACAAAAAGGAAATCAATCAGGAAAGTCTAATGATGCGTGATTGATGGCCTCCCCTGAGGAGCACCACTTGGCACAATGAGTATCATGTTTTGGAACTGTTGCGATGCTGGCAAAGCTGCGATAGTCGAGAGATTCGAGATATCTCGAGGAAATTTGCCCCTCTGTTCTTTTTATTCTCAAAACTCAAATTAACCAAATTCAAGTAGATAATTTAGCTGGTATACTCTAGGTTATGATCATGGTTATGCAGTCGAAAGCTCTAGTAGGAGCCGAGGTGTTGGTGTATTTTGGAATACAGACCGCATGCCATTGATATTCCTCTATTAGTGGCCTGCCCCGCAGGTCGGCGCGCCATTGCTATTTTGCCATATTATCGATGGCGTGCCAGTTTAGCCGCATATCACTACTAAGGAAATTCCATAAGGGGTTTATGCACTAGTGTTATTTGTAAAAAAACAAACAATGTCTTGTCTGTTCCGACTTTCTAGCCATGTGATCTTCAACACGTTGCATGTACTTTGTCAAAGAAAATCATCGGAAGATACTACTCCCTCTGTCCCAAAATAAGCATCTCAACTTTAGTACAAAGTTGTACTTACGTTAAGACACTTATTTGGGACGGTGTAAGTACTTTTTGTAGAGTCAACCAAAGAACATATGCCTTTTGACATCTTTTCCACTTGTTGATGAAATGTTGGAAGGTAATATTCAAGTCGATTAAACCATTCAGTGTTGGAGTATAATGTCTAGCTCTCTCTTGGTTTACACTTATGGAGCAAGTGACTGGAGCATGAAGACAATATGATATCCAAGTCAAGAGATCCGAAGTTCAAGACCTTGCCAACACAGTTTTAAAATAAAAATAAAAAATATGCGCACTATATCATTCCCACATCTAAGAATTAAAATAGACTAGACGTTGGGGGGAGTGCTGAAATATATTGCTCATCCCTTTTCATTAGTTCGTACTGATGGATGAATTGGTTAGCTGCATATAACTTACAACCAAGAGGTTTAGGGTTGGCTGTAGCATAAATTTAATATTCAGTGCCGGAATGCAGAAATAAGAAAGGAGAAAGTTTTTTTGAATTGAAGGGCACGCCCCCGATTTCATTTCATTGAATGAAAGGAAACCGATTAAGCAGAGTCATAAAACAGTTTGTTTCTCGCCCCCCAGACACCCTACCTTGGCCTCTAGGGGGAGAAATGAGTAAAGAAGCACTACCCGGGGCTCCATCCCCTACTCTCATTTTCCAACAATGATAGAGCTTAGAACAACCATACTATCTAGGCAGAAACTGCAAGCTATTCCAACGAAGAAAACTCAAAACATAGAAACAGAAAAACTCTCAACCCACTCCCAGACGTTTTGTCATTGGCGCCCATCCTCTGCTCTTGTTGATCGAAGCCATTCACAACATCAACCAGCAACACCGCCATGTCGCGCAACTTCTGTTGCCCTTCTTTTCTTTGCAAGGCAGTCCAGTACGACATCTAGTAAGCTATTTGGAAAAACATCACACTCGGATCATGTGGGTAAATGTGATGAAAAGTGGCAGTGTTTTTAGTTTTCCATAAAGACGAGAATACTGCCGCTACACCCACTGCTGTTGTTTGTCTCATCTTCTTAGGAAACATCTCTACCCAGTTGTTGAACTCTTCAATTTTGCAAGGAATGTCATAGATACCAGTGACATTCCTAACAACCCCCCATACAAACTTGACTACCACACAAGTGCAAAAGCGACGCTCCATGGTCTCAGAATGATCACAGAAACTGCAACTTTTATCTTTACTTTCCAGTTTCTTTTAGCTAAATTATCTCTAGTTAACACCCCGTTCTTGAAGACCAACCAGATGAAAACTTTAACTTTTAGAGGGATCTTAGCTTTCCACATATTTCTATGAGGCCAAGCAGGTACCTGATTAGTTTTAAGAGCTAAATATAAGGATCTAACAGAGAATTTTCCTGATCTAGTTAACAACCAACCACACTTGTCCTCCTGATCATTCAAGGTTACACTGCTACAGATGCTTTTTAGCTCATACCACATATCAGCAGTGTCCCCCCATAATATCCTTCCAAAATCTAATCAAGCTCATGTTCTCATATAAGGCTTTAGCAACAGTAAAATCAATACTAAAAGTTAGGGCATATAGTCTAGGGAATTGCCCACTTAGGCCTCTTTTGGTTCATAGGATAGGATTATCGTAGGAATAGAAAATTTGTAGGAAATGAGATGGGATGTATGTCAAATCCTATGAGTAGGAATAGGAAAGGAGATGTCATTTGATTGACATCAAAGGAATTTTTCCATTGAGTCTAGGTTCTTTTTTATTTTCCTATGAAATGTGAAGGATAGGAACCAATCCTGTGTAGGAATAGAAATCTATTCTATGAACCAAATGGCTCTAAAGGAAAAATTCCTATAAAAATCCTATCCTACGAAATTTCTATAAAATTCCTACGAACCAAAGGAGGCCTAAGAGATGTCTCCCAGCCAAATATCACCTCAGAACATAGTTCTCTCCCCAGAAAGTTATGAACATGCATTATGACGTGGCCAAATAACACCCTTTACCACGGGTACTGCTTGGCTGGCCACTAACACACGATCTCGTCGGAACTCGCTTAACCACTAACACGCGACGTCGTCTGCTTGCGGAGCCCGTGCCCGTCAGCCGCATAGTCCGGCCGGGTGGGACGGCCTCGAACCTCGATCACCACGTACGTAGCAACCACCGGTTGCCTCAAGCGAGGACGAGTAACGGGCGGCGATCTCCGTAGAGCAAAGCCAATTAGCCAAGGACGCACGTTAATGCCCATGACTTGGCCGGTTGGGCATCCGCCGGAGACGGCCGTGGAAGAAGGCGACGGATGCAAAGTTTTCGACGCTAGCGCGCCTAGACGATGGACTGGACGACATGGACGGTCTTGATGCAAGGACGGGCCTGAGATGCATATGCCGTTCTTCAAAACAAAAGTGACATGCATAGTGTTTATTAGACCTCATCATGGATTATTTTTGACGTGTCAAAGCCATCACCCATCACTCAGCGGTACACAACGAGACAAACAAGCTCGTCCGACTTGGCAAAACCACGTCCACTCGCGCGGGCGGAGCGGCAAAAGCGAAAGCACACAAAAACCTCATCCATACGCGCGATCCGGGCCGCCCAGGGCCCCGATCCGACGGCCGGCCTCCCCCGCGATCCCCACTCTCGGGCCTCATCCTATCCTCGGCCTCTCCGCCCCACTTCACTACTACGTGTGCGTGCTCTGCTCGCGCCTCCTCACAGACCCTCACTCGCTCGCTCACTCCCCGCCGCACGTCCAGCTCGAGCCAGCCGAGGACCTCTCGCCGCGGCAACAATGACGTCCCTCTCCTCGTTCGCGGCCGCGGCGCGCGCCACCTTCCTCCCTTCCTCCTGCCGCGCGCGGCCGGCGGGCGGCAGGAGGTCGCAGCTCCTCGTGACCCGCGCGGCAGCGTCCAGCCCCAAGCTCCCCGGCGGGCGGAAGCTGCGGGTGGCGGTCGTGGGAGGGGGCCCCGCGGGCGGCGCGGCCGCGGAGGCGCTGGCCAAGGGCGGCGTCGAGACGGTGCTCATCGAGCGCAAGATGGACAACTGCAAGCCGTGCGGCGGGGCCATCCCGCTCTGCATGGTGTCCGAGTTCGACCTGCCGCTGGACCTCGTCGACAGGAGGGTCACCAAGATGAAGATGATTTCGCCCTCCAACGTCGCCGTCGACATCGGCCGCACGCTCGCGCCGCACGAGTACATTGGCATGGTCAGGCGCGAGGTGCTCGACGACTTCCTCCGTAACCGCGCGCAGAAGGCCGGCGCCGAGGTCCTCAATGGCCTCTTCCTAAGGTATGCATACCACTTCGGCCGTCAAATGCAAGATTATGAGTACGCTAGGATTAGTTCTGCACTTCTCCTGCCATCGCGCTGGATGTTATCCTGACACTATATCACTGAGCACAAGTGTTTCAGTGTCAGAGTGCACGTAGTAGTAGTAGCATTACATTTGCATGATGAACTTAGCACGAGAGAGACGAGACGCTGTCTGTGTGACTTCATCTTCGTCGACTATTGTATTTGGCCTTGTTGACGTATATGTGTTGCCTAGTCTCTTCCATAAGATCGATTTTTTAGTTGTATTGGCTAGAATATGCACTTCTACATGGTATCGAAGCCAAGAGGTCTTGAGTTCAAGACCTGACTGACGCAATTAAATTGCAGCCCACTTTTGGTCCACGTTTAGGCCTGAGGAGCCACACGTGAGGAGGAGTGTTGACGTATAATGTGTTGCCTAGTCTTTTCCATAAGATCGATTTTTTGGTTGCATTGGCTAGAGCATGCACTTCTACAAGCCTGCATGCATGTGTGTCAGCGGTAACACCGAGAACCATTTCAAATTTGACATGTCAACTGAACAAACTTAAATAGGAGTACGTATAAAAATTTACAGAACTTATATACTAAAATCACAGCCTGGTTGTTCTAATCAAGCTGTGGCTTAGCTCTGTCTGAGATGTAACCAGTGGTTGATCGACTAATCAGTCTGGCTAACTGTTACCGTGGCTCAGGTATGAGGCGCCCAAGGAGCGCAACGGCACGTACACGGTGCACTACAACCACTACGACAGCTCCAACGGCAAGGTGGGCGGCGAGAAGCGCTCGTTCGAGGTGGACGCGATCGTGGGCGCGGACGGCGCCAACTCCCGCGTGGCCAAGGACATGGGCGCGGGCGACTACGAGTACGCCATCGCGTTCCAGGAGCGCGTCAAGATCCCCGACGACAAGATGCGCTACTACGAGGAGCGCGCCGAGATGTACGTCGGCGACGACGTGTCCCCCGACTTCTACGGCTGGGTGTTCCCCAAGTGCGACCACGTCGCCGTCGGCACCGGCACCGTCACCCACAAGGCCGACATCAAGAAGTTCCAGGCCGCCACGCGCCTCCGCGCCAAGGACAAGATCGAGGGCGGCAAGATCATCCGCGTCGAGGCTCACCCCATCCCCGAGCACCCCAGGCCCAAGAGGTGACGAACTTCTCCTCTCCTCTGTATTGCAAGAACGATTGCCCGATCAATTGGGTCTCACTCATCGTGTTCGATCGTCATCAGGGTGTCGGGGCGGGTGACGTTGGTGGGCGACGCGGCGGGGTACGTGACCAAGTGCTCCGGCGAGGGGATCTACTTCGCGGCGAAGAGCGGGCGGATGTGCGCGGAGGCGATCGTGGCCGGGTCGGCGAACGGGACGCGGCTGGTGGACGAGAGCGACCTGCGCAAGTACCTGGCGGAGTTCGACCGGCTCTACTGGCCGACGTACAAAGTGCTGGACATCCTGCAGAAGGTGTTCTACCGCTCCAACGCGGCGCGGGAGGCGTTCGTGGAGATGTGCGCCGACGACTACGTGCAGCGGATGACCTTCGACAGCTACCTCTACAAGCGCGTCGTGCCGGGCAACCCCATCGAGGACATCAAGCTCGCCGTCAACACCATCGGCAGCCTCGTCAGGGCCACCGCGCTGCGCCGGGAGATGGGGAAGCTCACCTTGTGATCGCTCACCCGCCGGAAACGCTCCTGACACCCTGCTTGGGTCGCTCGAAACTGCGGCGGATCGATCGGTATAGCAGAGATCCGCGGCTGATCGAACGGATTTGAGGCGGAGGAGATGAGAATAAGGTAATGGCGTCGATCCAGAGGTCGTGTCTTGGTCGATCCTGTCCGATTTTCTTGTACTTACAACGTACGCATGCACGGTGATGTTCAGACTTCAGAGCAGTTCGTCTGGATTGTTGAAGCGCGCCAATATTCGATATGTGAATGAATGTAGTACTCCCTCCGTTTCAAAATATAGTGCGCCCGCGTTTTTTGAGGTATAACTTTGATCATAAATTTAACCAACGAGACCAACTGCGACGGGAGAAAAAGATTATATAATTAAAAACTTCTTCCGAATACAAATTCATTGATATAATTTTTGCTCCCGCCGCAATCGGTCTTGGTAGTTAAATTTACGGTTAAAGTTGAAGTACGGGGATAGAAGAATCACTACATTGTGGAATGAAGGGAATATAAACTAAGGCTTCAACTTTTTGTTCATGTTTGTTCTCACGAACGAGAAATGGAATGAAATGGGTTAGCAACAACCAGGCAGCACGTTGAATTTAGAGATATGTTGTCGGATATCCGGTGAAAACAGTGAAAAGCTCTCAACAGATTCTTAAATAATTATTGGGACCGCCAATTCATCAGTTAACTGAAAATGAAACCTAACCCTCCCGCGCCGCCACCGCGAGGCGACGGGGAGGGGCCTTCGATCTGCGCCGCCGGTCGCCTCCTCCTGCCTCCCACTCCCTCGCCGCCGCCCCCGCGAGGCAACGGGGAGGGGCCTTCGATCTGCGCCGTCGGTCGCCTCCTCTTGCCTCCCACCGGTGCCGGCGCCGACGGGGCGTCTTCTTCCCCTCGCGTGATGGGGTGGCGTGGGCCGGCCTCCTCGGGCTTGGGCATGGCACAGGGCGGCGCGACACGACGGCTCACTGGCGTGGGGTGCCTGCGTGGGTGATGCGGCGACGTGGAGGACTTCGTGGCGGTGGCGACCCGAGGCGGTGGCCTTGGAAGGTGGTGACAGGCGAAGCATAGGCCTCTCACGGTGGCATGGCATGGCGATGTCCTTGTCCAAGGCGGATCTGCGTTGGCGATCTGGTGACTTTGGCTCCGGATTGGACCGAATCAGGACGGTGACAAGCACGCGAGATTCCTCTCGATGGCTCTCATGGTTTGGCGAGGTGGGGTGGCGGCCCTCTCTCCTAGACTCTAGTGGTGGCACACGCAGGGGCAGTGGCCGGTGTGCCAGGGCTCTTACCGTAGCAGTGCTATTGTGGATTGTCGGTGTCAAAACCGGCGGATCTCGGGCAGGGGTCGCAAACTGTGCGTCTAAGGCGGATGGTAACAGAAGGCAGGGGACACAATGTTTTACCCAGGTTCGGACCCTCTTGATGGAGGTAATACCCTACGTCCTGCTTGATTGTTCTTGATGATATGAGTATTACAAGAGTTGATCTACCACGAGATCAAAGAGGCTAAACCCTAGAAGTTAGCCTATGATATGATTGTCTGTTGTCCTACAGACTAAAACCCTCCGGTTTATATAGACACCGGAGGGGGCTAGGATTACATAAGGTCGGTTACAAATGAGGAGATATACATATCCGTATTGCCTAGCTTGCCTTCCACGCCAAGTAGAGTTCCATCCGGATACGAGACGAAGTCTTCAATCTTGTATCTTCATAGTCCAACAGTCCGGCCAAAGGATATAGTCCGGCTGTCCGAAGACCCCCTAATCCAGGACTCCCTCAGTAGCCCCTGAACCAGATTTCAATGACGATGAGTCCGGCGCGCAGTGTTGTCTTCAACATTGCAATGCGGGTTCCTCCTCCGAATACACCATGGAAGAGTTTGAATACAAGGATAGTGTCACCAACCCTGCAAAATAAGTTCCACATACCACCGTAGAGAGAATAATATTTTCACAAATCTAATCTGCTGACACGTTTTGACAGCATGACATTATGTCATGGCTCGGTCATTATTTGAACTGTTTTTCTTAACCAGCACCGCACATAACATGGGGCGGTTTTCTTCGACATGTCTTGTCAAAGCAGAGATCGTGTCCCCCTTATTACGGGATTCTCATCAATACGGACGTGGGTAACCCAAACGCGCCATCAATTACGGCGCCTGGGAAATAAGCGGTTTTACCAGGCAAGTGGGGAGACACATCGCCTCTTCCGCCCTTATAAAGGGACAAGGATTCACTCTTTTCACCCACGCCTTCTTCCTCCTTGCTTACCCATTCCCGCACACTCGAGCTCTAGCGACCAAGCTCGCGTTCCTCTTCTCAAACCACTCCAAACATGTCCGGAGCAAGAGGCAAGTGGATGGTCTCCTCCGTCACGGAAGAGAACATCAAAAAGTTACGGAAAGCCGGATACCTGGCCGCGGATATCGTGCGCCGGCTGCCAAATGCGGGGCAGATCATCCCAACGCCCGAACCCCATGAGAGGGTAGTTTTTCTTACCCATTTTGTCCGTGGACTAGGATTTCCCCTCCACCCGTTTGTCCGCGGGCTCATGTTCTACTATGGGATGGATTTTCATGATATGGCCCCCAATTTCATCCTCAACATCTCGGCGTTTATCGTCGTATGCGAGGCCTTCCTTCGCATCAGGCCCCACTTCGGCTTATGGCTGAAAACCTTCAATGTTAAGCCGAAGGTGGTGGGTGGCTAGCAAGCAGAGTGCGGAGGCGCCATGGTGGGCAAGATGCCTAATGTCACCTAGCTCGAGGGCACCTATGTGGATACCATAAATGGGTGGCAATCGGGGTGGTTCTACATCACCGAGCCGCGCGACTCCAACTGGGTGGCGGTCCCCAAATTTCGATCCGGAATCCCCACGCGGCTCACCTCCTGGAAATAGAAGGGCCTGTCCTGGGGTTCCTTGGTAGAGTTGACCGGACTCCAGACCTGTATCCGGAACATGACGAGCAAGAAAATCAAGCTCGTCAACGTGGTCCAGGTCATGCTCTTCCGCCGGATCCTCCCGTGTCAACGACGGGTATTCGATTTGTGGGAGTTCGACTCGGCCAAGCACCGGACGTTGCAAGAGCTCTATGACACGACGCACGAGGACGTTTGGAGGGTGCTGTTCAAGGGCGTCGAGATTCCTCCTTCCCTCACCGAGGACCGCGGAGTTAGCGCAAAACGCCGCGCTAATCTAGTAAGTTTTTATATCTCTCAGGGTATTTATTTGCCCCGGTTTAGTCATATGCAAGATCTAAGCTTCTATACCATTAATAGGACTGGATAAAGACAACGGAGCAGCTTGATTGCCCAGTCCCCCTGCCCGAAGATCCTCCAGGCGCTCTCCTAACGGAGATGCTGACTCCGACACCTTACAAGGTGCCGGTGAAGAAGACCAAGAAGAAGGCCGCGGGGACCCGAAAGGGTCTCCGGCGCAAGGTTGTATCGGACTCATCGTCCGATGACTCCGACGCGCACTCCTCCCACGAAGACGAGGAGGAGGAAGAGGAAAGTTCTCCCCCCAGCCGGGAGAGACAAGAAAAGGAAGGTCGACCCAACCGGGGAGGCCGAAGGGTCCAAGAAGGGAAGGACCCTCCCTTCGGACTGTGCCACGACAGCCGTCGACTGCGGCGACAAGTGGCTACCCAGGGTCAAGCCCTTGGCAAAATCGTAAGTGTCCGAGCGCCATAGTACTTCATGGTATATTTTATTACACTGCCTCTCCTCATGCCAAACATGATTATGCAGTCCGTTCCGAGCTCGTCTCGACGTATCCTCGTCGAGCGGCTCTCTGGACTCGTCGGATATGAACAACGGTTCTCTCCTGACCGCTACCACCCCTCGCCCTATGGATAACGCCGAGGTGTTGTCTCAAAAGGCACAGAGCCAAGGGGAGGTGGTCCTGGGGGCGCCTCGAGGCGACTTCCCGGACCCTGGGTACCAAGGGAGCGAGGCTCCTACGAGCTCCGAGTTCGGCCCTCAGCCGAACACTGTGCCGGAACCTTTGATGGTTCCGGACTCCGTGTAACACACCGGATGTAACTTTCCCAATTTGTACTCCAACTCTTGCCGTTTCCGGCGTTAAGTTATATTTATTTTCTCGGGTTCGGGTCTTTGTCTCCGTGTGTTGTTATCGTTGTCATGCATATCATATCATGTCATCATGTGCATTGCATTTGCATACGTGTTCGCCTCATGCATTCGAGCATTTTCCTCGTTGTCCGTTTTGCATTCCGGCGCTTCGTTCTCCTCCGGTGGTCATTTCTAGCTTTCTTTCGTGTGTGAAGATTAAATATTTCCGGATTGGACCGAGACTTGCCAAGCGGTCTTGGTTTACTACCGGTAGACCGCCTGTCAAGTTTCGTATCATTTGGACTTCGTTTGATACTCCAACGGTTAACCGAGGGACCGAAAAGGCCTCGTGTGTGTTGCAGCCCAACACCCTTCCAATTTGTCCCAAAACCTACCAAAACCTGCTCCATCATCTAGAGCATTTGATCACAATCACGTGGCCAAAAACCGCACATCATTTGGACTCTCCTAGCTCCCCCTATGCCTATAAATAGGTCCCCCTCGAAAATCTCGGATCCCCCTCCCCGAAACCCTAAAAATTCATCTCTCTCCGCGGCGGACGTGTCCGTCCGCCGCCGGACACGCCGTGCCGCCACCCGCGGCCACTGGCAGAGCGCCACGTGGCGCGCAGCCACCGCCTCCCACCGAAGCCC